>NC_060121.1:196688841-196993563 GCF_021461395.2 Schistocerca americana | reverse complement strand
ACTTTACCTCTTATCCACCAAAACTCCAATAATCATCAACTTCACACAATCTCAATAATACCTCAATAATACCGCTTCAATGCGTCGATACATACAAACCTTATTACCAATCTCATTTCACTTCCATAACAACTCTTTCCTCTAGTCAGTCTCCTCGAACAAGTACAGATAAAATCTTAATGCAAACTTCAGTTCATCATCTCATACTATCTGAAGACACATTGCCAACACACAACCTCTGTGTAATCCATCTGAGTCAAATCTTCTACTCATTATGAATTATAAACAAAAGAAATTCATACATGACCTCTAGCAGACTTAGTTCGAATAACTCTCAGTAATTAAGTACGATTACGGAGTGTGAATGATCATAATATTTCACAGTGTGTACACCACTTCAAGAATTATGGCAGAAGCAAACATGTGGAGTATTTCTTGTATCAAGTGTCACTTCCTATTTCAATTGCTCACGAAAAATGCAGTGTAATAACTGTTAATGGTCTAAACCTAGTCATGGTATGTCATGTCGTTAGCCTCCTTCCTATTAGCATAAATTTATACAGCTTCCATAAAACCTCCAGCTCATGTGACTTCTATGAAGTTCTTTGTACCAATGTCGTTCGTCGAATTATAGCAGTTCATTTTCTTATCTTAAAAATATAAGGCACTTAGCGTAAGCAAAACAAGCAATAGCGAGTAAATATACCAGTAGAGAACAGAATGTCAACAAGTGGATGCAGCACAATTCTTACAACGAGGCTTTGCCAAGCAAACAATCTATAATTAATACAATAGTGTGACCTAAACTCTCTGTTTGTACACAGTATATCAGCATTTCTATACACCAAATTAAAGAGTAGTTATGACAACAACAGATATGTATAAATATGCAATCCATACGCATAGCAGCAAACATATGTTATCTAACATAATAAACAGGTCATTAGCATCATATCAGCATAAGCAAATAAATGTTCATATGTCATCTTAATAAGTAGACATGAAGGCGCAAGCAGATAAATCACAAAGTGTAACTTACGTACCTAAACACATCAGCACAATTAATCAGGTTACAATAATAATTTAAATAAATAAGCACAGCAGGCACATAATTAAAAAGTATGACATCAGTGAAAAAGCAGTGCAGCTAAGCGATGCATAATATACACAAGTTACAACCCAGTTCATTAATAATCATTGTCAAAATCAGTTAACGTACGCAAGCACGTCGCTTCACAAGTAATTTCATAGAACATGAAATTAGCACAAAGTATGAATCACGTAATCGCGAGCAGCAAATTACGTCTAAAGTACTTACCTAAGTGAAAATATGTTACCTGAAAAATAAACTCAATTAATAGTTACCTTTTTAGTTTATTAGTTTCTTCTTCGGAATTACATTCTTCCTGAAAATTTCTCGATAGCAAGACGTCTTAACGTCGGACACGCCCAGAATTTACCTGAAGTTCTTAAATATTTTATAGAACCGTATCCTGAAAAATACTGAATGTTAATAACAGAATTCATCAAGTCACTATAGCTTTATAATGAATTTAATCGGAGAAATTAAACTGTGTATTTGTTTACGGCTGTCAGCGCATTCGCACTGAGCGCTCGATCAGCTGTAGGCGCGTGACGTAGGAAGAATTGTTTGCGGTAAACGACTGCTTTGTGCGGCGCGCAGACTTGACTGTTGCTTTGAGTATGTGCCGCCGCCAAAACACAGCGCGGTATCCTTGTACTCTTCGCATGTTTACATCTAGCTGTTAGTTTCTCAAAAGTATGTCATTCCACAAAAAAATTTACGTTGGATATATGATGTATTCCTTTAGAGCGTCGAGATTTAAGAGTTTCTACTTCAACAGTGTTATCATGTATAATTTTGCGAATTCTATATGGACCGTTATAAAGCAGAAAAAATTTGCGACACAAGCCTTTTCCTTTGTGAGACAAACGATGAGACTTAATTAACACCTTTTGACCAACTGACAAGATTTTTGAACGACCAGGACGCTTAGCTGATTTCTCTCTTCTAGCAGCCGCAGATGCAATATTTTGCAGAGCCATGTTCACAACTTCAGAATGCCGCAGTTTCCGTGAAGGTGGGAAAGGAACGATTTCAGATATGCGATTTGTCGGTGCTTTGTTTTTTAATATCAGTAAAGGCGGTAGAGAAGTTGAATCATTAGGTAGTCCATTCAGAATGTTTTGAAAAATATGAAGATACTGATCCCAAGTTCTGTGATTCTGATGACAATAAAGACGACACAATTTATTGATTTCCTTCATCCATCTCTCTGAAGCGTTAGATTGAGGGTGAAAAAGTGAAATGAAGATTGGTTTAATTTTACGACGCTGTAGAGTACGAAGCCAAATTTTAGAACGAAACTGTGATCCATTATCCGATATAACCTTATCAACATGACCCACTTCTTTAAGAAAATTTTTGATGAAAGCATTAGATACTGAACGAGCTGTTGCTTTGCGTAAAGGTGTAAAACACACATATTTTGACGTCAACTCCACTGCTACGAAAATGTACGCAAAACCATTAGTAGATCGAACCACTGGACCGAACAAATCGACTGCAGCCATCTCCTTTAATTTCGCTGGAATGATAGGAAACAACGGTGCTCTGTGAGAAACTGTTGGCGGCTTAGCCTTTTGACATAATTTGCATTTGGCCAGAACAGATCGAATACGTTTTTCCATATTACTGAAGTAGCAATTTTCTCGTAATTTATGAAAGCATTTTCTGGGACAAAAGTGTGCATAACTGAAATGCGTATACCAAATCAGCTTATTAACCCACTCATCAGGAATACAAACTAACCAAACAGAGTAGTCGACCGATTTTCGTTTAAAAGGAATGTCATTGCGAACTGAATAGCATCTAGTTTCTCTGGATCAGGAAGAATACCTTCTGTAGCAATAATGTGACCGAGAAATTTCACCTGAGAACGACCAAATTCAGATTTTTCTAAGTTCACTGTAATGCCAACTTTTGCAAAGATACGTAACAATGAATCCAAAATTTTGTTGTGCTCACTCCAAGAATGTTTAGCAATAAGAAAGTCGTCAACATACGAAGTAATATTGTCACGAAGATAAACAGGTAAAATTTCATTTAGACGACGAATGAATGCTGCAGAAAATATAGTAAGTCCAAACGGTAAATTCCAAAGTCACTTTTGGGTAAAACAGTCATATCCGGATATTGTTTACTTACTCTCTAGATAAATTGATAGTCGAAGAGTTGTTTTGACAGATGCAAAGAATAGTAAAAGAGTAGGCAGCGGTACAGAAAACTAAAAGAGAAATAGCACCACTACAGCTCGGGGCCCTATGCTCGCTACGGCACATATTCACTTAGAGTAGTGAATCCCCTGAGGACTTTCATAGCCGCACATAATTTCCAGTTTGTGACTTTGTGGCCAGTTTGGTGGGAGTGCGTACATAAATTGATCTAACCATGTACATGGATGTATGTCATTCTTAGAATTGCGGAAGATCTTAAATTTCCGAACAGTCAAAAAGTGTTTATAGTCAAAGGTTTCGCCTCGTGGCGACAAAGACCTACCGCGTCTGTCCCAGTCCCAATGTTGATTATTGTCAAATTCGCGCGCCTGGCGCTCTCTTGTTGCTTCTAGTAAATGAAATAAATTACTTTCTTCAAACCCTTCTGCTATCTGTGATTCTAAATTTCTTCTACTGTCTTTTCCTACAATTTCGCCTTCGATTTGTTTGACTTGCTTTCGTAATGCCTCAACTTCCCTTTTAACGCGTTCATTAAATTTTCCCTGATTTTCAACATGTTTATTTATGTTCTGGTACTCTTCGGTATCTGCGAATGGTAATGGAGCTGTATCATCCGAATCTCTGTCCCCATGTAAACTAAGATTTGTCAATTTATCTGAAATCTCCTCAGCTCTTTCTGACAAGTCACCTATTTGTTCTTTCTGTTTATTTACGTCTTCTGTAAGTGTCGTGACTCGGGTTTCAGTATTGACACATTTAGTAGTTAACTGTTCATATTGTTGTGTTAGGTTATTTAATCTGTCATTTGGTACGGATTCCTCGATTCTCTCAAATATTTCTTTCTTATCGTGTGCACGTTGTAAATTTAACTCTGAAAATTTCTGTACTATCACGCGATCTCTTTCCTCCTGTTCTCTATTCTGTTCCCTTTGTCTAATCTCTACAGCAATTAATCTATTATTGTGAGAATTCAAAATCGGTTGTACATCTTCTCTGATTTCTTTCTTAAATTCCTCTTTCATATTTTTGAAACATGTCCCTATTCGTGAGTCTAACCGTGTTTCCAGTGTTCCCATATGAGTTTTTAATTCAGATCCCAAAGTTCCCATCTCGGTTTTAATTGTTCCTATTTGTGATTTTAATTCAGATCTAAACCGTGTTTCCATTGTTCCCATATCAGTTTTTAATTCAGATCGTAACTGTGATCCCACATTTAATATAGCACTCATCAACTGCTCCATAGTAACTGTTTCAAAATTCTTTTCACCCCTAACATTTCCCACAAAACCAGCTTCCTTCGTCATAGCTGTAAGGCTATCTGTGTTTGATACTATTTCAGAATCTTCTATCGCTAATCTCGTATTCTGTGAATTTTCTGATTGAGAAAAATTTTGAAATGGTTCCGGACTATTTTCTCGACTTAATAAATTATTTTCAATTCCATTATTCATCGTACTGTTGTCCTGTGTTGGCGAGTTCGCCATGTCAACAATTTCATCATTCTCACTATTCATCATTTTCGCCTTTTTCATAGATCGCGTAATCATTTACAAAACATACAAAAAACTCGTCACTGTACGAAAATTACACACAATGACTCTTTATCTCCAACAATACCATTCACATGAAATGTTTCCCTCAAACACGATTAATCGAACAATTGAAATAATTGCACTAAATTGTCAAACGCGTATACAAGACAACAAATCAAATTCTGAGAAAAAATACCATTAGAAGAATGACAATTACTAAATCTACACATGCAAAATAGACTACAATTACTAACTACAAATAACTACAACAATACTACTGTCTACTATTTTTTACAATCAGAAGAATTCCAAGGGACGATCCGAAGCAGCGGTCGCCACGTGCATAGGGGCTTAATTCAATATGATTGAAAATATTTTTTAGTTTTTAGTAGCTGTATGTCCGATTACGCTGTTTCGTAATCGGTTGGCCCTGACTAGTATTATTACGCTATCTGAGTGCAAAGAACAACAACAAGAATGAAATGAACATTTTCGTTAACACAATTAATTAATTAAGTCCCCAGCAACTATAAAACCTACAAAACCAAAGCACAAATGTAATTGTTCTGTGTGTGGGAGTGTGACTCAACGCACACATCTGGCACGGTTCTTCTTCAAGAAGACAAGAAATTTCAAATACCATTTATACTAACGTGATAAAAGAAAATTACAAATACTATAATTGCGTAAGGAAAGCAGAATTAAACTCTAATACAAGAACACACGCCAGATGCTTTGTTGACTGAACCTGTAATGACGCATTATTTAGGACACTAAAATAAAAACAAACTGAGTTAATTACCTCATTTATATTGATGAAAATCATTCTAATCCTTACATTATATCTCAACCAGAACTCTCCAATATCACATCTCAGCAAGCACTGCCTAATAGCACATCTCAACAAACACTCTCTGCTACAACATCTCAGCACTGACTACTACGAGCTCTCTCCAAGTACTGACTTCTACGAGTTCTTAACAGGCACTCACTAGTACGAGCTCTCGACAAGCACTGACTGCTACGAGTTCTTAACAGGCACTGACTCTACGAGCTCTCCCCAAGCACTGACTTCTACGAGCTCTCTCCTAGCACTGACCACTACCAGCTCTCGACAAGCACTGACTTCTACGAGTTCTTAACAGGCACTGTCTTCTACGAGTTCTTAACAGGCACTGACTACTACGAGCTCTCTCCAAGCACTGACTGCTACGAGTTCTTAACAAGCACTGACTACTACGAGCTCTCTCCAAGCACTGACTACCACGAGCTCTCGACAAGCACTGTGTAGGCGGCTTAATAATACTCTTTGGCGCAATCTCTGGCGCAGTGGCTCAGTGTAGCCACCTTTCAACATCTCTTCACAGTTTGTATGATTACCTAATGAATTAGATGCAGGACAGAAAAAAAAACAGGATGTTGCTTTAATTTTTTGGACACCAGTGTAGTTGATCTGTTATTTCAAAACTTGTTCTAACATAGTGTACCAGCGAGTAATCAGTGAGCGTACTGATCACTTTCCGTTAACATTAGCAACAGGCTTCATCGGTAAGTTTAGCGTTAGTCCAGTCGAACTTTACAAGTCTGCATATCATTAACATCCCCATGGAGGTTCCAAACGAAGTCATAAAACTCAAACTGTAGCCTTATGGATACGTTCGTGCAATGCCAAACGAGGTCAGAGATGATTTTTATCAATTTCCCTTCTATAATGGAATAAGACCAATCAAGCAAGAAGTTAAAAAACCAGTCCCGACTGTAATGAGTAGTGGAGGCTGTCAAGCATACATTACACTAGTGGGGCTATTAACAGCATGCTTCACACGTAATGAGGCTGATGGTGTCCATCAAGACTGTCCCAGACGAAGATTAAGCCTAGAACTCTACCTAACTAAACGTACTTCTGTTTTTCAGATCTTGTAGCAGGAATAAGTAGTGAACCGGTAGCAAACAGTACCATAGCACCTGAAAGTAATTTACTTGCTGTTAATGTCTCCGAGACTGTAAACAACAAGTTTTAACACGAAAACGATCTTTCAAATGTCGGAGACGGGCGTGATTATCCGCTTTGGTCGTACGTCGAAAGATTCAGACCGTTTTGGAAACGAAGAATACTTGACAGTCACGTCCACACCAGAAGTATAGCTGAAGAGGACAGAATAGCTAATAGTAACACTGTCAAAACAAGAAACAACCCGACCCTCAAGGAGGCATTGCAGTCGCTGTCGTACAGTCACAACAATGAACCCAGGAATGTCCGCTATGGAGGTCGTTTATTGAGACACGATGGGCGGTCGCACAGAGCCAAGTCTTGAAGCTAAACCGATGATACATCCAGAGGAAGGACCAGCGGATTCGCCATAAGAAACAACAGAACAATTACAGATGGACATAACTGAGTCTTCTGGTACAGAAAAGCTGGGTCACATTTCGACTGACAAGTCTAAGGGAAAAATTTCTGCAAGTAGTAAAGAAGGGAGGAGAAACGACGCAAACAAAGAGTGTACAAGAACTTCCATTTGTGACCTAAGGGACAGCGAGATTAAAGAGGTAACAATGTCTGACTCAGAGGTGATGTCCCACGAGCAGCATCAGTTGTCTAGTGGACAGTTGTAAGAGAGGAAAGAAAATACTGGAACTAGGACAGGGAGGTTAAAACAAACGAAGCGGAAATGTAGGAAAAAGTGAGGTAATGCCTTATTTCATTCTCAATCCAAAATCTAAACCTATTGCATGATTAGGAACAAGAACAGACATGGGAATGAAGACAGACTAATTCGTAATCCACAGAAGATATTTGTGTACTATCAAAATTATAAAATTTGTACTTCAACTATCAACAGGATATCATCTAAGTTCAAACTCTCCTGTCTCGAACGGTTCTTATACACGGCTAAAATAAAAATCCATTACTGCAGGAAGTCTAAACCTACGATCTAATGAATTTGCAGGATGCAACGTTATTCTTGACAGATACGAAAGTGCTTGTACGCTGATATCAACAAAAGATGTCTTTCAAGTGGATGAAACTGGGAAGCTATTAAGCGGTAGGGGAATATCAGCACAGACAGAACGCACAACCATTGTAAATCTGTATACCTCCTCTAGAAAGAGTCGTAGAGGGGCAACGGCCGAATTTTTTCCAACAGGAAATTGTGTCTGTTTTGCCAAACACATGAAACAGAGTCGTATTTGGTGGTGATTTTAACTCTGTTATTACTAAAAAAAAAAGACCCAAAGCCAAATTTCAACACATGCGTCGAACCGAAAACGTGGGTAGAAACTCAAATATGTTTGACATGTAGGTGCCGAAAAACGCAAACTTAGTAATGTGCACCTTCGTTACTAATAATTCAGCAAACAGAATAGATCCGGTTTACATCTAACAAGACTTAGTACCTAAAGTTACTTCGTCAGAATCCAGACTGTAAATTTTTCTGTTCATTGTGCTTATATTACCAGAAACAATTTACAGATGCAAACAACATCCCTCGGAGAAGGATACCGGAAGTTAAATAGTACCTTCCTTAGAGATGAGGAATTAAGAATGTTGATGCTGGAAACATGGAAGGCCTGCGTCTGCGGTCGCGAAGTCCGGCATACAGTTTTAATCCGTCAGGAAGTTTCATATCAGGGCATACTCCACTACAGAGTGAAAATTACATTCTGGAAATAACCATCAGGTTGTGGCTAGGCTGTGTCCCGCAGTATCCTTTCCTCCAGGAGTGCTAATCTTACAAGATTCGCCGGGGCACTTCCGTGAACTTTGGAAGCTAGGAGACGAGGTACTGGCGGGAGTACAGCTGTGAGGACGGATAGTGATTCGTGCTTCGGTAGCTCAGTCGATACAGTACTTGCCCGCGAAAGGCAAAGGCCCCGAATTCGAGTCGCGGTCCAACACGTAGTTTTCATCTGAAAAGAAGTTTCGTATCAGAGCACACTCCGCTGCAGAGTGAAAATTTCACTATTTTAAGTCACGGAGCGTCAATTCTGCCACTACTAGCGCCAATAGAAAGAACTCTGATACCAGCGATTCCTTACAGAATGCAATCAAAATTCCCTCATGTCAGTTGGCTTTGGATGTGGAAAAATATTGACAACAAACATCTTACCACAAATGTTACGACAGAATGGTATAAAGCTGTCAGTGAAACGATTCCGGTGGGCACAAAATTTTAGTATAACCGTCTTGCGGGTTCATCCAAGTTGATCAATGTGGTTAAGAGTATACAATCAATCTGGGAATGGATTCAACAATAAGTTGGTTCCCCTCTGCGGAGGACACCGCAGTATGTCAAGATACAAGAAACTGTGACCCCAGCCCAAAAGCGACACTAGGAAAACAATACGGTAATCTGCCTATCGGTAAAAATTCATACACTACCTGATAATATCAGAAAGGCAGAGATTAACAATATTTAAGTTTAAACTGACAAAATTACACCATCAACAGCAGAACAAACGAACTTATCAAAACAATTTTGCAGATTACGCAGGAGCATGGTATTCCTGCATCTGATATATTGAGACCAGTGTATGGATCGCTGAATACTGTCCTTTCACTTCGGAATAAAGATGACTACTTTTGTTCATTATGTAATTTTTATTTTAAATGCACCTAATGATCTTGAAGTTATCTACAAACAGACCAAAGAAAATATGCTACAACGGAGGACAAGAAATTTATTTTATTAATTTTTCTTGCTTTCCTGACAGACAAGAATTTCGGTTTCTGTAGATAACAAGTGATGAGATTAAAAAAAAAAATAATCAGATTTCGTAGTTTTTGCAAAGCAGCATATATTTCATTTTCAGAAGGAGGAGAGATATGAAAGATTTCAGAAGAAGGAAAAATTACTTTACTGTTTATAAACGAAGGAATATATACCCATCAAATGCAACTTTACTGCATTATTACTTTTCTTTTCATGTTCCACAAAATGGAAAATTGTCTTGTCACTGTTTTCTCAATGAGGAAGACATTTAAGTAAGTAAGGAAAAGTAGAGAAGCTCCCACATTAAAAAAGAAACAAAAAGAGGCACTGACAGTGCCTTGGGGAACGGATATGCAGACCAGCCGATGTTAGAATCTCATTCGCAACACACCTGTTGTTTCAGTTAAAACATCAAATTGTATCCCATCTACACATACACAATGGGGCCTTTGTTTTATTTCTTTGTATTACAATTAACCTTTTTTTTTTTTAATTAGTAGCTCAGTGAGTCGAGGCAATACCGTGGTGCACGGATATGCACGTTCGAGGACGTTGGGGGAGCGTTCATGCTAAACCCTTTTTTTCAGTTAAAGCAAAAAATTTCGTCCAATTTGTGTTACAGTGCAGTATCTTGTGTATTTCCTAATGTTACTGTAACCTATATTTAAACATTAAGACATAACATGAACTTCTTACAGACGTCAACGACCATTTTGTTTCGTTCATGACACAAATAGAGGCAACAGAAAATAATGGTGTTTACAGTAACACCGTCTGTATCCAGTGAAATACAAAAAACTGAATAGGTAGGATACACTGCATTACACATTATGCTACACACATTAATTCTATTCTTACACTTTATATTCAGGCTTATCCACACTGAGCCGCTATGTACAAGAAGAAGCAACGTTCACTTTAGAGAAGATGCTCAAACCGACCACCTTGCATTTGGAAACCATTCGCCATTCGCTGGATCATATACTACAGGATCCTACCCAACACTCCTGAAACCATCATTGCTGAAGCGGCTCGTACGTTAGCTGCTTGGTAGCGTACATGCATGGACGGAGTCTATAAACTCGTTTCTTTAAGTGTCCCATCATAAAAGAAACTAGTGAACTAAGATACGGGGAACCTGGAGGCGAGAACATTGAACCTCCACATTTACCCGGAAATACTTCATTTAAATAATTACGCACATTCATTCTAAACTGTGGCGGAGCACCTTGATGCTGAAACCGTAACTGTCCCCGACATCAAGTGCAACGTTTTATAATGCGTCAGACAAACTGCTGCAAAGGAACAAACGATACAGGAGCGCATTCAACTTCTCCCGCTAATAGGTAAGGGCCCGAAAGCACTCTTCCCACGATTCCAGCTCATAGGTTCGTGCCAATGTGTGTTTGAAAGGCACGTTCACAGTGAACACATGGGTTGTATTCCGACCCACAGTTGCTGTTGTGGAGGTTGAAAATACCTTTACGAGTGACTCTAGATTCGTCATTTCACCTCCCGTTATTTATAAAATGTTCAGTATCTTTCAATTGGTGCAAATAGCGTTCGTAAAACTGTGTCGTCGAATGTGAGCTTCTGGCCATTGGTGGTGAGTTAACATGTAATGATACAGAGCAGTTTCTCATCCTGCAAAACTTCAACAACCAGTCTAGGACATATCTGGAACTGCCTTACAATATCAAGGTTACTTCGCCGATGTGACTGTTGAACGGTTTCAAGAATCGTCTCGTCAGTTTGTTGGGTACATCTTGTCATTGGACGACCTCTGTCCTTTAATTGTGGACGAAGATTGCCGGTGCCCCGAAGGCGTTGCTCCAGGGACGTAAAACAATCTTATCGGGATGGCGCAATTGAGAGTACCGTTGAGGTTAGGCACGAGCAGCAGTAGCAGCAGTTTTGTCATCGGATGCATCCAGCACCAAGAGTATATTGTATTCTTTAATGTGTTCTCCATCGGGAGCCCGCGCTACATGAACCTCACAGGACCAGTTCTAGCAATGCACTGTGTGCTTATTAAAGACATGCATGCAGTTTAATTAATCCTACCGCCAGGTGATGGGCTATGGAGAAGTGACAAAGTGATGTCCTGTTCATAAACGACGAGAGCTAGGGAACAGACGTCTAAAAAGTAAAAACGGAACTATACTAGGATTTGAATAATTGCCCCATTGTGGGTGTTGGCTTGATGACCCAAAAGTCTACTCAGGGAGGTTGGTACCGCAGTGCGACGCGATACATGTTCCTCTGTACATTCCGATGCATTGATCTGATAGTGTCACCACCTCCTCGTCTTCACACAGGTGTTTTCTAAATGCATCCTATCTGATTTTACTAGATAAACTTTTGCTTTGAATACGGATGAGGAATCGCAAGCCGACCTCCAAGTGACGCACTTCTTCTTCACCCTGTATATTGCTTATTCTTACGTGTACGCAAATATTCTTGGTCTCGATGATATTTACCGATGACAATTATTGTAACGCATGAAAGGGGAAAGCGACAAGTTGTACACAACGTTCTGTCCGTTGCAGACCATCAGATAGCTTGCAGCTTTCGGGTATCTCACCGTAGGTCAACCACGCTTGGTTACTTCATTCGATGCTGCAGCTCTAACAGACTAAGAATGATAACTTGTGATTCATTTCATAAAAAAATTCCTAAACGTACGGTCATATACGATCCTCTAGTATTAATAACGCGTATACCTTCATAAACATGAATCGGAATGAAGCAGATCATGAATTTTTGGTTGCTGCGATTTACATAATCTTTTTTGTTGTTATGGTGGAGGTTGTAATCTGTCAACAAATTACTTGGAATCATTGACCATGCTCTGTTCTATCGACTTTAGTCCTAGAGCACTAATAGATGCCATTAACGCTGAGCATGGGTCGTGTGCTTACCAAAGTCAAAGTCCCTATCTTCTACGCAACTGAGCACTAATGATATAAACTCTCCGCATAATGGCCTTCCGTATCCGTTTCGAGTATCTTCCGTTTTCAGAGAAATTATTTCCCGTTTCCTTTCAATTTCTTTTGAAGTCTGAGAAATTCGTAATGGCACAATAACAACACAGTCGCATTTCCCGGGAGTTAAGCCGCATCCGTTTCCTGGGGCACCCAATTAGCAGATCGCTGTTTCTCTCTCCCGCAGCTATCTGCTAATGAGGGGCGCCTAAGGCTATCAAGGAAAGCAAAGGGGTTGCCACCAACTCTAAACGCCGCAGTCGCAGCGCAGGCCTCTTCTGCTGACCTTTTGGAGCACTCCTTAGGTTCTCGACTTCCAATATGCTGTTTGGGCATTACAATGCGATATCCTCTAAGAGAATGACTATTATGTTGACAGAAAGCACTTGGTACGCTAACTACAATAGGTAAGATGATTTCAGAATTTTTGAATACATGAAAGAATAATAACAGTTACGTCGATCTTGAAATAACCTCGCGTTATGCGTGAAAGAGGTGTGTATTTCAATATATCTTTTGGTGTCAGGACATCAAAATGCGAGAAATCTTTCGGGGCTTCTTTACTAATAATAAGTACTCATCGCAAAAATTCGGATCTAACTGTTACAAGTACAATAGGACTAACAGCACTACAAAGATCTCTCTGCATGCCAACGCACAAAGGCTCCCGACAAAATAGGTTTGAAGAGTTTTCAGATAGAGCGCAACGCACATTGGCCGTTTCAATATCCAGTATTTCAGTGTGAGGGACTGTACCTCTGATTGATTTTAGTGAGAGAATATGTAACAAACAGCACGACCAGTAGGAAGAAATGGCCGGCTTAGAGGCCGCTAGCAGTCATATATGCAAAGTGATATCCATGAAGATCGTGTTTTGTATGCAGGACAATGGAGATGGAGTAGAAAACCTCTTTTCAGTCTTACTTCTGATACATATATTCTAAATTTTCCAAATATTGTTCTCTATGGTTACCTCTCTTATCGTAGACATTATTTCCTGATACCTACACATCAAAACAAGTTTTGTATCACCGAGAGTTCCGGAACCTGTACAGAAAGTTAAATAGAGATCAACGTACTCGGAAAGATCATTTCCGTACTTTTTATTGCTCATGAAAACCACACATTTCTTACGCCTTCTGCACCACTTGTTTGCAGCAGACACAGTGGCTGCGTCAAAGACTGAGACGTGGAGTTTAACAATTATTTGTTAAACTTTCTTTACAAATTCTCCCTCGTCGTCGCTGCCCAGCCCTGCGGATCCCTCTGCCTGGCTGCTGCTGTGTAGATTCTCCGACAATGCGCGCAACGCGCGCCGCTGATCGCACTCGGGAGCCTCAGGCCACCAGTGCCCCGCTGAAGCCAGGATGCCCTGTGGTTGAGATGAAGTCGCCGATCGGCGCCCCAGTACGGCACGCCCACGGAGCCGCGTCGCCGTGAGGTCAGCTGCCGACGCCTGCTGCACCGGCGCCTCGGAAGCCGTCAGTCGCGATGTCCGCGAGGTCCCATTATCGACGGACCACGTGCTATGGCGCCGGGTTGCCATGAAGTCCGGGCATCAGTCCCCGGCGGCGCCTGTGACCAAGACCGCGCTACGGCTGGTCCTACTGGAAGTTCTCGCTGTAGTTAGTCAGCCATGGCGCCGACCGAACTCGAGCCGACCTCCAGAGCTGAAGTTGACATCTGACATTCGGACGCGGACCACATCCGTCCTCAGATCCGAATTGCTTTCTAATGGCTTCTGTCTGTTGCTACCGGCGCTCCACTATTTATATTCGGCAGGAGGACGTTTTTTACCCTCAGTGGTAGCTTTTTTGTTGTTACTCCCGCAGTATATTGCAGCATGACTTAGCGTACTGGCCTCACTTGCCTTTACTCAGCACTCTCTATGCTTCGCTCGGCGCTCGGCCTGTGTGCGTCCTTGCGTCAGTCTGGTGGTACACTGAACTGCTGTCAGAGAGGCTATCAGTGCCTGCCTACTTCGCAATGCCGCAATCGCCTGCTGTCTCTGTTATGCCATTCTCCACTTCGTGAATCAACGCTTACTACATGTGGCCGCAACACTGCCTCCTCCTAAAAATTAAATTCGTCCCCGAATTTACCCTATACGTTAACTCTAGTTCTATCCTATATTCTACTGGTTCCCTATATACATCCAGGTTGCCCTGACTCATGCCATACTGTTAATCCATTCTACAGGAATCTCATTGAGCGGTCTTCCATTAACATGCTGAATCCTCCGTTTTAATAAGATATATACGACACCGATAAATACAATCAACACAGTAATAGTACTGGTTGAAATACCAATGGTCACTATGCTACGTTTCTGCCTGGTATAGTACTCCTCCACATGCCTTAGTAATTGATGCATTTAAATTTGACCTTTCTCCGAATCTACTAGTTTATCTATCGTTTGCAATAGTGTAGCAACCAAGGTGTTGTTAATATACGTAAAATTTTCTCCTGGTGCGATGCTGAATGACGCATCTGGCTAGTACAACATCAGATGAGTATCTGTAACCTTGGTGACTCCCATGACTGTCGCTGGTAAGCTGTCCCGTAATTCCATCTCCGTGGTTGCTGTCCAAATCCCATTGTCATAACACTTGGCTGATATCCTCTCTGTAGCGAATACTGAATACAACCAATGCCTCCTAACTTTCTGAAAATAAGGCGTAGGCTTCACTATTATTCTCCGACACTCCGAAGCTTCCGCTTCTGCCCTAGATAACTGGATCTCACATGAACCCTTGCGCGTGAAAACAGCCCATGATGGACCAATGGAAATTTACTCCGTTAGACATCTACCCAACTCTAAACTCGACATAGTAGCATGAGTATCCCCCACCTTAGAAATTAATAAAACCTCCTGTGTCCTGAACTGTACACCCTTCCCCATGCGCTCCCATCTGACCGGATAAGGCTGCACTGTGTAATAGTGATACTGTCTCCCCACACTAGTTACTGGAAATTTAATCTCTATATACATCTTAACTAGATCCGTTGTTACCTTAACCCTAGACATATGATAAAAAGTGACATACTCGCTTCAGTTATCGGCACTAGATTCCCTACCCCCTCTGGAAACTCTCCCTCTGCTCCTTCAGACTCCGTCTGAATTTTTCTGGTGACGTCAACGTCACACTCACCTGCCCGTGCAATGCGTGATGTACTGCCTCTTGCAATTCATCCATCCTTACGCGTGCATCATCAATGCTGTTAACCAGTTCCCGCAGCAATTTAGCCATTTCCAGCTTCCTTTCCACCATATCCAATCGCGTTTGTACCTGTTCCAGATTCGTATTCAATAATTTCTGTGTTTGTTCTATATATGCTCGTAATCCTGTAGCCATCCCACGCACCACGCGTGTCACATTCAACAACTCTATACCTAATCCCCGTATCTCTGTTGTATGTATATCCACTAACTTCCCTAAGCTTTCCCCCCTGTCGCGAAAAACTGTTGAAGAATTGTTCAAACCTTCCATATCGTCTCTATCCGCTGTTCCATAAATTGTTTTCCGCAACTTCCCAACTGCATTCAACCAGTCCCTCTTTACTCTCTTTCTCCTTCCTTGTATCATGCCCACGACTTGGCGCAGTTGTTCCCTTATTTCCTTACCTGACCTATCCAAAGCCTCGTACTCTTCTTGTACGTCACGTAATATTCCATTCTTAGGTGCAACCGTTTCCAGACTCGATACCACCTCCTGTAGCTGCTGCATCTCGTTCCTTACCTGTAGGATGTTGAGTTCCAGCCGAAGCGTCCACTCGTGACTCGTGAGGACCACATCCGGTTGTTTCCCAAACAACACCCCACTTCGCAACGGCATATCCAGTACCTGGCCAGCTTGTGTCAGCTGCCAGAGGACTACGCCACATACTATCCACTTGTTCCCCATCCTGCGTCACCTACAGAATGGAGAGAGAAGGAGAAGACTTCCATCACTACCCCTTAATGCCAATTAAATAACCCTGGTCCGTGCACGAAAATAATAAATACTGCTAACTACACATCCCTCGAACGCAACTCATACTTAATACCCGGTTTACTGTCTGCTTCTGGCGCTTCTTTTCGTTTTCTGCCAGAAGGAGAAGTACATATACACGGACCTACTAACCCCTGGAACGGCTTAACTCTACTAACGTGAACCACCGTTGTCTTGGTAGGCAACTGCAATTTTACATTGACAGGTGATGTCATTTCCACTACCTGGTACGGTCCCTGGAACTTGTTTGTGAACTTCTTGGTTCTCCCTTTTGGAACATACGAATTAGCTAGTAGCACCCGTTGGTCTACTCTGTACTATAGCATCTTCCTCGTTGTACCTCTCATCCGTTCTTGTCGTTCCAACGCTTTCGTGTTAGCTCGTCTAACTCTCTGCCATACTTCCTTAATGGTTTTCGCAAATTGCCTTACATGCTCGCCCTCCCCTCCCAGCCTTGGACGAAGCATGTCAAAAGCTGATGACATCTTCCGCCCATACACCACTTCGTACGGCGGCAATCCTGTCGACGTATGTACCTTACTATTATATGCACTGGTTACGAATTGCAAGTACACATCCCAGTCGGTGTGTTGACTATTTACATGATGACTCTACATCTTAGCGATAATGAGATGCGCTCTCTCCGTTCGTCCGATTGCTTGTCGATGGAATGGACTAGTCCGTAGTTTCTTTACCTTTAGTAACTTAAACAATTGCTTCATCAGATCCGGCGTGAAATTAGTACCTTGATCCGAGATTAAGGACTGAGGTATCGCATACCTGAGTAACCAATTATTAACTAAAGCTTGTGCCATCGTACTTGCTTTCTTATCTAGAAATGCGACCATGAATAAATGCCTAGAAAAGTGGCCAATCACTGTTAACACATACTTAATCCCTGCTGCACTCCTATTACATGGGGCTAATACATCAATTCCGATTTGTTGGAAAGGTCTGTCTGCCTCTGGTAATCTTTGAAGCTAAATCTTTTGATGGCTCAAGTCCGCACGCTGTGCGCATGGCACACAATTCCTGAGGTACTCGTCCACGTCTTCACGTCGTGTCCTCCACCAAAACTTCTCCGCTATCCTCCTATCCGTAGCTCTTCTCCCGCCATGTCCTGAAAGAAATGTGCCTGCTGCAAAACTTCAGATCTTAACGCTACTGGTACGACGACGCGTGGGCCGCATTTCGTCGAACTGCCATGTAACCCGTCCTGTATCAGGAACTGCGGTTGCTTTCTGAACAATTGGCAATCACTATCCACGGCTTATGCCCTTTTACACTCATCTTCAGTCACACCTGCCACTTTCCTGCTCAATGTGTCAGCATTGGCATGTTTCACACCTGGCTAGTGTATTACCCTATAATCGAACTCATTGAGTTTCAGCACCCATAACACTAGCCTATTCGCTGGGTTTTTCAGACCTAATAACCATTTCAGAGCTGAATGATCCGTCAGAACCTCAAACCTTCTACCGTACAGATAACATCGATAGTACGAAAATCCGTATATTACCGCTAACAATTCCATCTCCGTCGTGGAGTAATCTTGTTCCGCCTTGTTAAGTTGACGAGACGCGAACGCAATCGGATGTTCTTTGCCATCAATTTCTTGCCCAAGTACAACCCAAAGAGCGTGATTAGACGCGTCACATTGTAGTATAAACTCCTTCAAAAAGTCTGGAAACTTCAAACTGGAATTGGTCAGAATCTGTTTCAACTCTTGAAATGCTTACTCGCACTCTGACGTCCACTGGAAGGTAACACCTTTTCTTTATATCCAGCTAGATATTTATTTATTTACATGTCAAGTTCCTTAGGACCAAATTGAGGAGCAAATCTCCAGAGTCATGGAACGTGTCAGTACATGAAATTACAACACAAAAGTAATAACAGATAAAAATAAATGTTTATGAGGCATAAAAATGTGAGTCCATAAGTTTAAGTAAACGCAATCAAAAATACAACAAGAATCAGCTTAATTTTTCAAGGTACTCCTCGACAGAATTGAAGGAGTGACCCATGAGAAAACTCCTCAGTTTCGATTTGAAAGCGCGTGGATTACCGCTAAGATTTTTCAAGTCGAGGGGTAGCTTCTTGAAAATGGATGCAGCAGTTTACTGCATACCTTTCTCCACAAGACTTAAGGAAGTCCCTTCCAAATGCAGGTTTCATTTCTGCCGAGTATGAACTGAGTGAAAGCTGCTTATTCTTGGGAATAAACTAATATTGTTAACAACAAATAACGGTAAGGAATATACATATTTTTAGAGGCCAATGTCTAAATACCCATCCTAATGGACAGGGGGCGACAAGAGGTTCGTGAACTTACACCACTTATTGCCCGATCTGCCCGTTTATGAGCAAAACATATTCTTTTAGAATAGAGTTAATATAATACCATACGACATAAGCCAATGAAAATAAGTAATGTAGACTAATTATCGTGTCGTACGATCACTTATTCCAGATACCGTTCGAGTAGTAAATATGACAGCATTGAGTCTTTGAACGAGATCCTGAACGTGGGCTTTCCACCACAGCTTTCGATCTATCTGAACACCTACAAATTTGAACTGTTCAGTTCCATCAATCATATGCCCATTCTATGGAAATGAAAGTCAGGTTTTGTTGAATTGTGTGTTAGAAACTACGAAGACTGAGTCTTACTGAGATTTAGTGTTAGTTTATTTTCTACAAGCCATGAACATAGGTCATGAACTGCACTATTTGAAACCAAGCGAATGTTGTGCACAACATTTTTACTACCAAGCTAGTGAAATCAGAAAACAGAAATATTTTAGACTTACCCATAATACTAGAGGGTATTTAATTTATATAAATAAGGAACAGGAGGGGCCCCAACACTAATCATTGGGCACCCCCCACTTGACCGTACCCCACTCAGACACCACATTCTCAACATTGTGAATAATGATCTTTTGCTGTCTGTTGCTATAGTAAGAGGTGAACCAATTGTGAGCTACTCCCTGTATTTCGTAATGGTAGAACATCTGCAGCAATATTTTGTGATCCACACTATCAAATGCCTTAGTTAAATCAAAATAAATATGCCTAGCGTTCGAAACCTTTTGCTTAACGCATTCAGTACCTCACAGAGAAAAGAGAATATAGCATTTTCAGTTGTTAAACGACTTCTAAAGCCGAATTGTACATTTGATAGCAAATCGTGTGATACAAAATGATCAATTACCCTGATATACATAGTCTTTTCAATGACTTTAGCGAACACTGATGGTATAGAAATAGATCGAAATTATCTTCATTATCCGTTTTCCCCTTTTTATAAAGCGGCTTTACTACTGAATATTTAATCGATCGGGAAACTGACCATTCCTGAAGGAAAAATTACAAATACGGCTAACATATGCAGCACGGTACTTCAATATTCTGCTAGGCACTCCATCGTAACCATGAGAGCCCTTAGTCTTCAGTGATTTAATTATTGACTCCATCTCCCTCTCTTCTGTATCACAGAGGAGTATTTCAGACATCAATCCCGGAAAGGCATTTGCCAAGAAAGTTATATGATTTCCTGTAGAAACTAAATTTTTATTTAATTCGCCAGCAATGCTCAGAAAATTATTGTTAAATAATGTACATATATCTGATTCATCAGTAACAGAATTTTTTTTTACTGTGGACTGACTTTATATCGTCGGCCATGTGCTGCTGACCAGACACTTCCTTCACAACTGACCATCTGACCAAACAGTTTTAATTTTATCCTATGAACTAGCTATTCTACCCTCATTCTACATACTCTTTGCCTTGGTAATGACGTTTTTAAGCACCATATAATACTGATTGTAGTGGGCTACTATAGCTTAATTGTGACTACTTCTAACATTTTGACATAATTCCCACTTTGTTCTACATAAGATCCTTATTTCATTAGTCAGCCACCTGGGCTGCCTATTACTGCTAGTACCACGTTTAGAACGTTCTAATGGAAAGCAACTCTCAAAGAGCTTGAGAAATATGTTACAGAAAGCATTATATTTATCGTCTATTTTATTGACACTATAAACGTCCTGCCACTCTTCTTCGTTGACAAGGTTTAAAAAACTCTCTGCCGCTGTTGGATTAACTTTCCTACATAGTTTGTAATTAAATTAGAAGTTTGTTTGAGTATTACAGTCTTTTAATGTTAAAATTTGTGCAACATGGTCTCAAAGGCCATTCACCCTTTCCCTAACAGAATGCCCATTTAGTAATGAAGAATGAATAAAAACATCGTCTATTGCTGTACTACTGTTCCCCTGCACCCTAGTTGAAAAAAGAAACACTGTCTGCATCAGATCATATGAATTTAGACCTACCAACATTCTTTTTATTACACCATCATATACAAAATTTATATGGAAGTCACCACTGATAACTAATTTCTGGTACTTCCTACAAAGTGAATCAAGAATCCTCACTAACTTGAGCAGATATACTCTGAAGTCAGAGTTAGGGGACCTATAAACAACAACAATTAGAAGCTTAGTTGCACTAAATTCAACTGACCCTGCACAACATTCAAATAGTTGTTCAGTGCAGTATCGTGATTCATCTATGGCCTCAAATGGAATACTGGTTTTTACGAACATAGTCACTCTCCCACCCCACAAGGAACTCCTTGAAAAACAGCAAGCTAATCTGTATCCAGGTAAAGGGAGCCTCTGAATTGTCAAGTTATTTAAGTGGTGCTCTGATATACCAATAAATTCAGAGTCAACATCAATAAGCAGTTCACTAACTTTATCTCTGATACTTCTTATATTTTGACGAAATATGTAAGTCCTTCTCTTCTTGGAAACATTACATCCTCTGAAGGTGAGCCCTTAGTTAGAGGGACTTCCTTTAAGCAGGTATACCTATCAGCTGACTTCAATCTAAAACCGATACAGCTTTAACACCAACTACTACAGGAAATTTTCTATGAGTGATCCCACGAACACCACCACACACGCTACACTGACACCTATAAGCCTTACCAGCCTCCCCTACCCAAACCTATTGAGCTGCAGGCCATGCTTAGTGAATCTGATAGATCCAATTGGCACCACTGAGACGTGACCCATGCCCTCTGCCATCAGCGCTCTCTCCTGCCCCACGTTAACGCAGCTAACAGCCGCATTAAGATGATGCTGATCATGACGCTGAAACAGTTGCACGAAATGCACATTAGTGCCACCAGTTTGAATAGCTATCTTTACCAGGTCACTACCTACATCCTATTCCCCGTCCCTACCAAGACTGTTCAGTGCTCCACTCACTATTACTTCCTGATCCTCCATCAAAACTTCCTACATAACTCCTCTACACTGTCAGTCACCTGAGGCAACCCTGCACTAGGCTTCACAATGCTGGTCTTGGTACCAACACTTCCTGCAACTGCTGGCCCACACCTCTACCGTGCGAACTACCTAACAGCAGAGCCTTTTTCTTTCTGTTGGACTTTGCAGATGACCTAAGGCTCCTAACCTCTCAGGACTGCTGCATGTTCCCTACATCTACAGCTACAGTAGGCTCACCTCCACTCAAATCTGACAGTTGGTCAAATCTATTGAATATACAAGAAGTGTAAGTGACTACCTTCTCCTCCTAGCTACCTTCTTCCCAACTGTCAGTTCCCATTCCCCACCACCCCTCACCCTCCTCAACCCATCTAGTACTTCCTTTGTGCGTTGTAACTGCACCCGAAGAGCACATATATTACGCTCCTACTCCTCTATCAACTTATTTCTACTACAGATTTGCAATCCCAAGACAGGTTCTCGCTAGAATGCCCACTGGCTTCACCACTGCATTTCCCCCAGTGAAAATACTTTGAACAAATCCCACACCGTAACCAACTATTCACAAACCTACGACAGAGCCCACACTTTTCACTTACGGTAAAATCTTACAGATACTGAACAAAACTATACCTCTACGTAACCAAAGTTCAGTTACAACATTTGAACTATTTGTAGAGCTAACAATAATGTTCTCGAAATTCTCTGCATACTAGGAAAGCAACTACTTATATTAATACTACTACACCATAGCTAATACCTATACCAACAGAACTTCACAAAATTATCAGCCAAAACCAAAACTTCAAGGGGCCACTGAAACACTCAACGAACACTCAACATTGAATGAAAATTTTACTGAAATATTTAACTCGAAACAATAAGAAACGTCAGCTGAAAAGTAAAGCACCGAGTTTACTAAACGACTTCAACGCACAGAAAACTAAAAAACACAGCGAACGAACGTTTCCAAAAGTTTATTAAATCGTTATTCCGCCGCATACAGATTAAACACCGCTGAAAACTTTTAAATTTAATAATGTGTAACAGTGCACAAATAAATTTGTCAGTACTTAGCTTTATAACCGCTACAGCCGCTCTATCTGCACCTAAGGAAAATCTGAGTACTTTCTTTAGCTGTCTGCGGAATTCTTCCATCAAGAATCTAACAGTGAAACAAATTATAAAATCTTCTTCCTGCCACATTGTTCTGTCTTCCCTCTAGTGACGCCGTAATACTATTATTCTGCTGCTGCAACTATTAACTGCTTTTTGTTCATGTTGCCATGACATATAAATTAAACTCATCATCAGGTTAATTACTTCAATGATACTGCCGTTAACAAATGTCAACTCTGTTTTACACTTTATATCTTTTATCAAGTTTACTGTTTCTGTCATTTTTTTCGTAAGTGTACAACATTTCGGCCGCGGTGGTCGAGCGGTTCTAGGCGCTTCAGTCCGGAACCGCGCGACCGCTACGGTCGCAAGTACGAATCCTGCCTCTGCCATGGATGTGAGTGATGTCCAGCCAATGACAGATAATAAAGGAAACACCAATAAAGCATACCTTTCACCCCTCATCCTTCTTCTTTTACAGCCAATCAAGTAAGGACACGGTTTTCTCGTGCAGCTATTTAAGGAACCAAGTGTGTTCATTTAGCAGTTAATGTAAGGCCCTGATGAAGGCTAGCTGCAACGCTGGCCGAAACGTTGGCGCATTTTAAATTATGACGATGCGGTCTGATACCCTGACGAATTTTATTGAAGAAGACAACGGCCGCGGAAGCCTACGCTTACACGTCCTTTGGTTAGTTAGGTTTAAGTAGTGCATGGGGGCTTAATTGAATTAATGAAAATAATTTTAATTTTTTAGTAGCTGTATGTCCGATTACGCTGTGTCTCGTAAACGGTTGGCCCTGATTACATTTGTACGCAATCTGACTGCATAGAACAACAACAAAGAATGAAATGAAAATTTCCGTTAATACAATTAATTAATTAAGTCCCCAGTAACTATAAAACCTACGAAACCAAAGCACAAGTATAACTGTTCTGTGTGTGGAAGTGTGATTCAACGTACACATCTGGCACGGTTCTTCTTCAATAAGACAAGAAATCTTAAATATCATTTATACTGAAGTAATTAAAAAATAGAAATACTATAATTGCGTAAGGAAAGCAGAATTACAGTCTAATACAAGAACACAAGCCAGATGATTTGTTGACTGAACCTGTAATGACGCATTTTTTTAGACATTGAGATAATAAAAAGGAAAGGAAAATTTATCTTTCTTTCACCTTCATATATTGACGAAAAGCACTCTAATCATTACAATATATCTCCACACCGACTCGCTACTACCACATCTCAACAAGAACTCTCCACAACGACCTCTCGACAAGCACTGTTCACTACTACATCTCAGCAAGCACTCTGACTTCCACGAGTTCTCAACAAACACTGCACTCCGCTACTTCTCAATAATCACTGCCAGTGGAGGCGGCGAAACAAAACTCTCTGGCGCTACGGCTCAGTGTAGCCACCTTTCATATGCCCTTCCTCCACGGGCTAGAATTTGATGGTATTTTCGCCAGCATTAGTGGTGAAAATACCACCAAATTCGTCAAAAAAATACAAACAAAAATAAAAGATAATACGTAAATATCACATAATTAGATAAAATTTTGGCTTTGCACTGACCTTTCAATAACCTAATATATAAAATACAGTAGGTAATACAAATTCTTTCATATATGTGGCTTTACATAATAGTTTACACAATACACAAAAAAATCAGTTTAAACAAATGTTCACACAAAATACTTTTAATTATTCAAAAAAAAAAATAGTTGATAGCTCCAGCAGCAGCACCCAGCAATGGTCAACAGGTGCAAACACCAACAAGTGACATCATTCCAGTAAAAGCAGTTCCACCTGTGGCACCCAGTAATGTTGAAAAGGTGCAGACGGCAAGAAGCAATATCACTTCAGCAGAAGCAGTCCATCAGTGGCACCCAGCAATGCCGAGCAGGTGCAGACAGCAACAAGCGACACTATTTCAGTAGAAGCAGTTCATCAGTGGCACCCAGAAATGTTGAACAGGTGCAGACGCCAACAAGTGACACCATCTCAGCAGAAGCAGTTCATCAGTGGCACCTAGCAATGTTGAGCAGGTGCAGACAGCAACAAGTGACATTACTCAGCAGAAACAGTTCCATTAGTGGTACCCAGCATTGTTGAACAGGTGCAGACACCAACAAGTAACATCACTTCAGCAGAAGCAGTCCATCAGTGGCACCCAGCAAAGTTGAGCAGGTGCAGACAGCAACAAGTGACATTATTTCAGTTCAAGCAGTCCATCAGTGGCACCCAGTAATGTTGAGCAGGGCAGACAGCAACAAGTGACATTATTTGAGTAGAAGCAGTCCATCAGTGGCACCCAGCAATGTTGAACAGGTGCAGAAACCAACAAGTGACTTCATTTCAGTAGAAGCAGTCCATCAGTTGCACCTAGCAATGATGAGCAGGTCCAGAGAGCAGTCCATAATATTCACTATCACTGATCACACTGTTCATCAGAGTTTATAAACAGATATTAAACATGTCCTTGTGGCACCAATCATGTAGAAAAAGTACAAGTAACAGTCCATAATATACACTATCCTAATCACACTGTTCATCAGCAGAAATTAATCATTTCTAAGTGGCACCCATTATGTTGAAAAAGTGCAGGTAACAGTCCATAATATTCACTATCACTAATCAGACAGTTCAGGCATGAACAATAGTTTGAATGCACATACAAGTGCTTTTACAAAATTATTCTCAATGCTCTTACACTAAACGTACAAATTCTAATAAACACACAAATGATATCAGATAATTGTCATATTAACTATTACAAATACTCAGATATCAGTAAACCTATAATATTTATGGGTGTCAGTGCAAGCCACTACAAACAAATAAAATAATATTTAGGAGATAGGTGGGTGGATTAGGAAAGGAAAACACACAAAACACACTCACTCATCTTTCATCCACATTATGTATTACTGTGTAATTGAATAGTGTTAACTGTGTAAATGCAATTCTGTCAAAATTTGATGTTCATCATGTGTATCAAGTAGTAGTGGCAGCAATGTATAACAGTCAATAATAGTTAAGTCAATGTCATAGTCATCATGTCAAGACCAATGTTTGTCAAGCCAAATCAAAATGTACGGTTGCTGAACAACTATCAGTGAGCCAAGATATGCAATTACTTCCTCTCTCCAAAAAAAAAAAAAAATTAAAAATATGTACTGTTTATTGATTTAACAAAGTGTGAGCAGACAATCTTCCTTCTACTTGAATGTTGTAGTCTGCTATCTTCATCCTCCTTGTTCCATATAGACCAAAAAAAAAAAAAAAATATGCCCCTCACTTACTTTACCTCTTATCTACCAAAACTCCAATAATCATCAGCATCACATAATCTCAATACTTCAATAATGCCTCTTACATCGATACATATAAATCTTATCATCAATATCATTTACCTTACCTCTTGTCCACAAAAACTCCAATAATCATCAACTTCATATAATCTCAATACCTCAATAATACCTCTTCAATACGTCGACACATATAAACCTTATTGCCAATATAATTTCACTTCCATAACAACTCTTTCCTCTAGTCAATCTCCTCGAACAAGTACAGATAAAATCCGAATGCAATCCTCATCATCCCATACAATCCGAAGACACACTGTCAACACACAACCTCTGTGTAATCCATCTGAGCCAAATCTTCTACTCATTATGAATTATAAAATACATCATTAAACAAAAGAAATGCATTCATGACCTCTAAAAGCCTTTAGTTCGAATAACTCTCAGTAATTAAGTACGATTGTGGAGTGTGAATGATCATAATATTCCACAGTGTGTATACCACTTCAAGAATTATGGCAAACAGAAGCAAACATGTGGAGTATTTCTTGTGTCAAGTGTCACTTCCTATTTCAATTGCTCACGAAAAATGCAGTGTAATAACTGTCAATGGTCTAAACCTAGTTTTGGTATGTCATGTCGTTAGCTTCCTTCCTATTAGCATAAATTTAAACAGCTTCCATAAAACCTCCAGCTCATGTGGCTTCTATGAAGTTTCTTGTACTAATGTCGTTTATGTCGAATTATAGCAGTTCATTTTCCTATCTTAAAAATATAAGGCACTGAGCGTGAGCAAAACTTGCAATAGCGAGTAAATATACCAGTAGAGAACAGAATGTCAGCAAGTGGATGCAGCACAATTCTTACAACGAGGCTCTGCCAAGCGAACAATCTATAATTAATACAATAGTGTGGCCTACACTCTATGTTTGTACACAGTATATCAGCATTTCTATATACCAAATTAAAGAGTAGTTATGACAACAAACAGAAATGTATAAATATGCAATCCATACGCATAGCAGCAAAGATATATCTTACGTAATAAACAGGTCATTAGGATCATATCAGCTTAAGCAAACAAATGTTCATATGTCATCTTAATAAGTAAACATGAAGGCGCAAGCAGATAAATCACAAAGTGTAACTTACATACATATCAGCACAACTAATCAGGTGACAGTTATAATTTAAATAAACAAGCACAGCAGACACATAATAAAAAAATATGACATCAGTGAAAAGGCATTGCAGCCAAGCGATGCATAATATATACAAATAACAACCCTGTTCATTAATAAAACATTGACAAAAATCAGCAAATGTACGCAAGCACGTCGCTTCACAAGTAAATTCATAGAACATGAAATTAGCACAAAGTATGAATCACGTAATTGCGAGCAGCAAATTACGTCTAAAGTACGGACCTAAGTGGAAATATGTTACCTGAAAAAAAAAAAAAAATAAACTCAGTTAATAGTTACCTTTTTAGTTTATTAGTTTCTTCTTGGAAATTACATTCTTTCTGAAATTTTCTCTATAGCAAGTCCTCTTAAGGTCGGAGACACACAGAATTTACCTGAAGTTTTTAAATATTTTATAGAACCGTATCCTGAAAAATACTGAACGTTAATAACATAATTCATCAAGTCTCTATCGTTTTATACTGAATTTAATCGGAGAAATTAGACTGTGTATTTGTTTACGGCTGTCAGTGCATTCGCACTGAGCGCTCGATTAGCTGTAGGCGCGTGACGTAGGAAGCAATTGTTTGCGGTCAACGACTGCCTTGTGCGGCGCGCAGACTTGACCATTCCTTTGAGTATATGCCGCCTCCAAAACACAGCGCGTTATCCTTCTATTCTCTGCATGTTTACGTATAACTGTTGGTTTCTCGAAAGTATGTCATTCCACAAAAATTTTAACGTTTGATATATGATGTATTCCCTTAGAGCGTCGTGATTTAAGAGTTTCTACTTCAACAGTGTTATCATGAATAATTTTGCGAATTCTATATGGACCGTTATAAAGCAGAAAAAATTTGCGACACAAGCCTTTTCCTTTGTGAGACAAACGATGAGACTTAATTAACACCTTTTGACCAACTGACAAGATTTTTAAACGACCAGGATGCTTAGCTGATTTCTCTCTTCTAGCAGCCGCAGATGCAATATTTTGCAGAGCCATGTTCACAACTTCACAATGCCGCAGTTTCCGTGAAGGCGGAAAAGGAACGATTTCAGATATGCGATTTGTCGGTGCTTTGTTTCTTAATATCAGTATAGGCGGTAAAGAAGTTGAGTCATTAGGAAGTTCATTCAGAATGTTTTGAAAAATATGAAGATACTGATCCCACGTTCTGTGATTCTGATGACAATAAAGACGACACAATTTATTGATTTCCTTCATCCATCTCTCTGAAGCGTTAGACTGAGGGTGAAAAAGTGAAATGAAAATTGGTTAAATCTTACGACGCCGTAGAGTACGAAGCCAAATTTTTGAACGAAACTGTGATCCATTATCTGATATAACCTTATCAACATGACCAACTTCTTTAAGAAAATGTTTGATGAAAGCATTAGATACTGAACGAGCTGTTGCTTTGGGTAACGGTGTAAGACACACATATTTTGATGTCAACTCCACTGCTACGAAAATGTACGCAAAACCATTAGTAGAACGAACCACTGGACTGAACAAATCAACTGCAGCCATGTCCTTTAATTTCGCTGGAATGATAGGAAACAACGGTGCTCTGTGAGAAATTGTTGGCGGCTTAGCCTTTTGACATAATTTGCATTTGGCCAGAACAGATCGAATACGTTTTTCCATATTACTGAAGTAGCAATTTTCCCGTAATTTATGAAAGCATCTTCTGGCACCAAAGTGTGCATAACTGAAATGTGTATACCAAATCAGCTTATTAACCCACTCATCAGGAATACAAACTAACCAAACAGAGTTGTCGACCGATTTTCATTTAAAAAGAACTTTCCAGATAGTTCGCAAAAACGAGGTGTGGCCAAATTGTCCAATCTAACAAAGCGTCTAAGAAAATTACAGACACCAAGGAAACTACGAACATCACGTTTTGTAGTGGGAACAGCATAGTTACGAATAGCGTCTAATTTCTCTGGATCAGGAAGAATACCTTCTGTAGAAATAATGTGACCGAGAAATTTCACCTGAGAACGACCAAATTCAGATTTTTCTAAGTTCACTGTAATGCCAACTCTTGGAAAAATAAGTAATAGTGAATCCAAAATTTTGTTGTGCTCACTCCAAGAACGTTTAGCAATAAGAATGTCGTCAACATGTGAAGTAATATTGTCACGAAGATAAACAGGTAAAATTTCCTTTAAACTACGAATGAATGCTGCTGAAGGTAAAGTGCAAATGGTAATTTACGAAATCACTTTTGGGTAAAATAGTCATATCCGGTTATTGTTTACTTACTCTCTACGTAGATTGATAGTCGAATAGTTGTTTTGACAGATGCAAAGAATAGTAAAAGAGTAGGCAGCGGTGCAGAAAACTAAAAGGGAAATAGGACCACTACAGCTCGGGGCCCTATGCACGCTACGGCACATATTCACTTAGAGTAGTGAATCCCCTGAGGACATTAATAGCCCCACATAATTTCCAGTTTGTGAGTTACTGGCCGATTTGGTGGAAGTGCGTACGTAAATTGATCTAACCATGCATATGGATGTATGTCATTCTTAGAATTGCGGAAGATCTTAAATTTCCGAACAGTTAAGAAGTGTTTATAGGCAAAGTTTTCTCCTCGTGGCGACAAAGACCTACCGCGCCTGTTCCTGTCCCAATGTTGATTATTGACAAGTTCGCGCGCCTGGCGCTCTCTTGTTGCTTCTCGTAAATGAAATAAATTACTTTCTTCAAACCCCTCTGCTATCTGTGAATCTAAATTTCTTCTACTGTCATTTCCTACGATTTCGCCTTCAATTTGTTTGACTTGCTTTCGTAATTCCTCAACTTCCCTTTTAACGGGTTCATTAAATTTTCCCTGATTTTCAACATGTTTATTTATGTTCTGGTACTCTTCAGTTTCCGCAAATGGTAATGGAGCTGTATCATCCGAATCTCTGTCCCCATTTAAACTAAGACTTGTCAATTTATCTGAAATCTCCTCATCTCTTTCCAATAAGTTTACGTCTTCCGTAAGTGTCGCAACTCGGGTTTCGGTATTGTCACATTTAGTAGTTGACTGTTCACACTGTTGCGTTTAGTCATTTGGTACGGATTCCTCGATTCTTTCAAATATTTCTTCCTTATCGTGTACACGTTGTAAATTTAACTCTGAAAATTTTTGTACTATCTCGCGATCTTTTTCTTCCTGTTCCCTATCCTGTTCCCTTTGTCTAATCTCTACTGCAATTAATCTATTATTGTGAGAATTGAAAATCGGTTGTACTTCTTCTCTGATTTCTTTCTTTAATTCATCTTTCATATTTTTGAAACATGTCCCTATTCGTGAGTCTAACCGTGTTTCCATTGTTTCCACCTCTGTTTTAATTGTTCCTATTTGTGATCCTACTGTTTTTAATTCAGATCTTAACTGTTATTCCATTGTTACCATATCAGTTTTTAATTCAGATCCCAAAGTTCCCATCTCGGTTTTAATTGTTCCTATTTGTGATCCCAGTGAGTCTAACCGTCTTTCCATTGTTCCCCTATCTGTTTTTAATTCATATCGTAACTGTGATCCCAAATTTAATATTGCACTCATCAGCTGCTCCATATTAACTTGTTCGAAATTCTTTTCGCAAAACCAGTTTCCTTCGTCATAGCTGTAAAGCTATCTGTGTTCGATACTATTCCAGAATCTTCTATCGTTAATCTCGTATTCTGTGAATTTTCTGATTGAGAAAAATTTTGAAATGGTTCCGGACTAGTTTCCCGACTTATTACATTGTTTTCCACTTCATTATTCATCACACTGTTCTCCTGTGTTGGCGAGTTCGCCATGTCAACATTTTCGTCATTCTGACTATCCATCATTTTTGCCTTTTTCATCGATCGCGTAATCATTTACAAAACATACAAAACTCGTCACTATATGAAAATTGCACACAATAACACCTTATCTCCAACAATACCATTCACACGAAATGTTTCCCTCAAACACGATTAACGAACAATTGAAATAATTGCACTACATTGTCAAACGCGTATACAAGACAACAAATCAAATTCTGAGACAAAATACCATTAGAAGATTGACAATTACCAAATCTACACATGCAATATAGACTACTATTACTAAAATACAAATTACAACAACAATACTACTGTCTACTATTTTTACAATCAGAAGAATTCCAAGGCACGATCCGAAGCAGCGGTCGCCACGTGCATGGGGGCTTATTTGAATTAATGAAAATAATTTAAATTTTTTAGTAGCTGTATGTCCGATTACGCTGTGTCTCGTAAACGGTTGGTCCTGATTAGTATTTGTACGCAATCTGACTGCATAGAACAACAACAAAGAATGAAATGAAAATTTCCGTTAATACAATTAATTAATTAAGTCCCCAGCAACTATAAAACCTACGAAACCAAAGCACAAGTATAACTGTTCTGTGTGTGGAAGTGTGATTCAACGTACACATCTGGCACGGTTCTTCTTCAATAAGACAAGAAATCTTAAATATCATTTATACTGAAGTAATTAAAAAATAGAAACACTATAATTGCGTAAGGAAAGCAGAATTACACTCTAATACAAGAACACAAGCCAGATGATTTGTTGAATGAACTTGTAATGACGCATTATTTAAGACACTGAGATAATAAAAAGAAAAGGAATTTTTTTTTTTTTACCTTCATATATTGACGAAAAGCACTCTAATCATTACAATATATCTCCACACCGACTCGCTACTACCACATCTCAACAAGAACTCTCCACAACGACCTCTCGACAAGTACTGTTCACTACTACATCTCAGCAAGCACTCTGACTACCACGAGTTCTCAACAAACACTGCACTCCGCTGCTTCTCAATAATCACTGCCAGTGGAGGCGGTGAAACAAAACTTTCTGGCGCTGTGGCTCAGTGTAGCCACCTTTCAGTAGTTCTAAGTTCTACTGCACCGATGACCTCAGATGTTGAGTCCCATAGTGCTCAGAGCCATTTGAACCATTTTTTGTAAAACATCCGGTGACAAATGTGTCATTAACAATGCAATGATTAAGTGAAAAGAATGTGCTGAGTTGTAAGAAAGGCAATATATTGTTAGCGGCAAATAAATTTATAAATTAATATATTAATTAAATATTATAAACTTACTCCTCCGTAGAGATATTAAATTTTAATAGGAACGACATGGAATCTCCCACTGTCATATATAATTTATTAAAAGTGCTTGAGTATAAGAATAGTTTCGTCTGATCAAAGTCGTTTGTCCTTGCAACAGAGTTTATCCAATAGGAAACTATGCGTCCAATAACGGACAGTCCCTCTGTGGCGTCCCTTAACTTTACACGGGACGTATTCCTCTGTTGTCCATGTAGCAGGTGCGCATTCTGCAGAGACCTCCCATTTTGATTTGTAGCGACAGGACACGCTGCAGGCTAGGGGAGGGCGCAACTTGAGAAGTTCCAGCACGAGGGTTTAAAACTTTGCTTTCAATAGGAACACGGCTATTGCTTCCGTCGCCTCTCTCACAGGATTTCCATTTACCGTCAGAATGCCGCGGGACGATTAAATTTAGGAGCAGATGTCTGAGATCTATTGAATGTGTTCATAAGTTCTGGATGACGTCTCTCTTTCTCAGGTATAAACTTATCGTCAGAGATATCTCGACTGTATTACATAGACAGTAACATCTGGTAACCGAAGAAGGTATAATTTTAAGCCCTTGCACCCTGCCCGCTTTTAGATGAATATTGATTGTATCCGATAATTGCACGTAACGGTGTGATTTAATTTTATATCCGTGAAGTGACAGCAACAATGACCGATGACTAAACTACAGGTTCGCATTAGCAATACTCTAAAAAAAAACCAAATATGCAATTTGTCAATTCTAACTACAAGTATACTGTAACCAGTAATAATTAATTTTTATTTTCACTTCAAGGTTTCAATGGCTATCATTTGATGGATATGTGCCATTGAACAAGACGTTTTTATGTTGTGTGTACGACTTCCGATTAACCTGAGGCACTTTCTAATAGAAGAAGACACGAAAGACAAAGCGCTATTTGAGAAGAAGGCACAAAGTATTGTAACGGTCTAAGTTAGCAAAGATTTGCAGACGTGCAAATGTAAATAGCTCTGTTGGTTACAGGCTCCTTCACCTATCGTGTTTGTACTACACTTTGAGTACATTGAAGTTAGCAATGATGGCGTATTGCAAACAAGGAATGCAAAAACGTGTAAAATAGAAATGTTGCGACAGGTTGTTAATGAGTACAACAATGTCGTTGTTGTTGTACAAGTGTATGTTGTCTATGTGTGTGTGTGTGTGTGTGTGTGTGTGTGTGTGTGTGTGTGTGTGTGTGTCTACGTGTTACATGTATGCGTGCGTGGAGAGGTAAAGCTGAGACAGTGTGTCAAAGTATATACATAGAGAGAGGGAAGGAAAAGTAGTAGGTGAATGTGGAATGGGGGTAATGAATCAATGAGGAATACGCCTGGTAAAATTTTGCACACAGCATACCTTAATCATAGCTAACACTTAGTTCAAGAATCATGAAAGATGGTTGTATACATTGAACAGGCCTGGACACACTGGATGGTTTCAGATGTATTGTATAATGGAAAGACAAAGATTTGGAAACCTGGTTTGAAATTGTAAGACATTTCCAGGAGCAGATGTGAGCTCTGACCACAATCTATTGGTTATGAACTGTAGATTAAATCTTAAGAGACAGCAAAAAGGTGGAAATTTGGGGATATGGGATCTGGATAAACTGACGAACCAGGGAACAATTGGCAAGAACTGGGGAAAGAAATACAGTAGAAGAAGAATTGGTAGCTCTGACAGAGGATACAGTGAAGGCAGCAAAGAATGAAGTAGGTAAAAAAAAAAATAGAGGGCTAGTAGAAATCCTTGGGTAACAGAAGAAATATTGAATTAAACTGCCTACAGGAAAATGAAAGACACCTTTGGAGAAAGAGAACCACTTGTCTGAATATCAAGAGCTCAGATGTAAACCCAGTTCTAAGCTAATGAGGGAAAGGAGAAAAGTGTAAGGACTATACAGAGAGTCTATACAAGGCGATGTACTTGAGGAAAATATTATGGAAATGTAAGAGGACGTAGATGAAGATGATATGGGGGATAAGATACTGCGTGAATAGTTTGACAAAGCACTGAAAGACCTAAATCGAAACAAGGCCCCGGGCGTAGACCACGTTCCATTAGAACCAGTGATAGCCTTGGCAGAGCCAGGCCTGACAAAACTCTACCATCTGGTGATCAAGATGTATGAGACAGGCGAAATTCTATCAGGCTTGAAGAAGAATATAATAAATTCAATCCCAAAGAAAGCAGATGCTGACAGATGTGAAAATTACCGAACTATAAAATTCACGGCTGCAAAATACTAACACGAATTCTTTACAGACGAATGGAAAAACTGGTAGAAACCGACCTCGGGGACGATCAGACTGGATTCCGTAGAAATGCTGGAACCAGTGAGGCAATACTGACCATACGACTTGCCTTAGAAAATAGATTAAGGAAAGGCAAACCTACATTTCTTGCATTTGTAGACTTAGATACAGCTTTTGACACTGTCGACTGGAATACACTCTTTCAAATTGTGAAGGTGGCAGGGGTCAAACACTGGAAGCGAAGAGCTACATTCAGTTTATACAGAAACTAGATGGCAGTTATAAGAGTCGAGAGGCTTGGAAAGAAAGAAGTGGTTGGGAAGAGAGTGAGACAGGGTCGTAGAATATCCCCGATGTTATTGAGGGAATTAGATTACGAAATGAGGCAGCTAGAGTATTAGATGAGTTTTGCTATTCAGGGAGCAAAATAATTGATGTTGGTGAAGTAGAGAGGTTATAAAATGTAGACTGCCCACAGTAAGGAAAACATTTATGAAGAAGAGAACCTTTTTAACATCGAGTATAGATTTAAGTGTCAGGAAGTCGTTTCAGAAAGTATTTGTATGGAGTTTAGCCATGTATGGAAGTGAAACATGGACAAGAAAAACACTGCTGGCCATTAAAATTGCTACACCACGAAGATGACTTGCTACAGACGTGAAATTTAGCCGACACGAAGAAGATGCTGTAATATGCAAATGATTAGCTTTTCAGAGCATTCATACAAGGTTGGCGCCGGTGGCGACACCTAAAACGTGCTGACATGAGGAAAGTTTATTACCGATTTCTTATACACAAACTGCAGTTGACCGGCGTTGCCTGGTGAAACGTTGTTGTGATGCCGCGTGTAAGCAGGAGAAATGCTTTTCATCCCGTTTCCGACTTTGATAATGGTCGGATTGTAGCCTCGTGTAAACAGGAGAAATGCGTACAATCACATTTCCGACTTTGATAAAGGTCGAATAGTGGCCTATCGCGATTGCGGTTTATCGTATCGTGACAGTGCTGCTCTCGTTGGTCGAGATCCACTAACTGTTAGCAGAATATGAATTCGGTGGGTTCAGGAGGGTAACACGGAACGCCATGCTGAATCCCAACGGCCTCGTATCACTAGCAGTCTAGATGCCACGTCTCGATCCCTCAGTCAACAGATGGGGACGTTTGCAAGACAACCACCACCTGCACTAACAGTTCGACGACGTTTGCAGCAGCATCGACTATCAGCTCGGACACCATGGCTGCGGTTACCCTTGACGCCACATCACAGACCGGAGCGCCTGCGATGGTGTACCTGGTTGCACGAATGGCAAAACGTCATTTTTTCGGATAAATCCAGGTTCTGTTTACAGCATCATGATGGTCGCATTCGTGTTTGGCGACATCGCTGTGAAAGCACATTGGAAGCGTGTATTCGTCATCGCCATACTGGCGTATCACTCGGCGTGATGGTATGGGGTGCCATTGGTTACACGTCTCGGTCACCTCTTGTTCGCATTGACGGCACTTTGAACAGTGAACGGTACATTTCAGATGTGTTACGACCCGTGGCTCTACCCTTCACTCTATCCCTGCGAAACCCTACATTTCAGTAGGATAATGCACGACCTCATGTTGCAGGTCCTGTACGGGCCATTCTGGGTACAGAAAATGTTTGACGGCTGCCCTGGCCAGCACATTCTCAAGATCTCTCACCAACTGAAAACATCTGGTCGATGTTGGCCGAGCAACTGCCTCGTCACAATACGCCAGTCACTACTCTTGATGAACCGTGGTTTCGTGTTGAAGCTGCATTGGTAGCTGCACCTGTACACGCCATCCATCTCTGTTTGACTCAATGCCCAGGCGTATCAAGGCAGTTATTTCGGCCAGAGGTGGTTGTTCTGGGTACTGAATTCTCTGGATGTATGCACACAAATTGCGTGAAAATGTAATCACAAGTCAGTTCTAGTATAATATATTTGTCCAATGAATACCCGTTTATCATCTGCATTTCTTCTTTGTGTAGCAATTTTAATGGCCAGTAGTGTAGTTTGGACAAGTAGAGCATATAAGCTTTCGAAATGTAGTACTACAGACAAATGCTGAAGATTAGGTGGGTGATCACATAACTAATGAGTAGATACTGAATATAATTGGGGAGAAGAGAAATTTGTGGCACAAATTGACTAGAAGAATGGATCGATTGGTAAGACATGTTCCGAGGCATCAACGGATCACCAATTTAGTTTTGGAGGGCAACGTGGAGGGTAAAAATCGTAGAGGGAGAACAAGAGATGAATACACTAAGCAGATTCAGAAGGATGTAGGTTGCAGTAGTTACTGGGAGATGATGCAGCTTGCGCAGGATAGAACATGGAGAGCTGCATCAAACCATATATATTTATGTATATGTATATATATAAAATAATACTACACGGCTGCCGGCCGCTGTGACCTTTTAAGTGCTTCAATCCGGAACCGCGGTGCTGCGCGGTCGCAGGTTCGAATCCTGCCTCTGGCATGGATGTGTGTGATGTCGTTAGTTTGGTTAGGTTTAAGTAGTTCTAAGTCTAGGGGACTGACGACCTAAAATGTTAAGTCACATAGTGCTTAGAGCCATTTGAACCATTTTTGAACCACACTGCAGTATGGTTTAGTTGCCTGGGACTACAGTCGTGTGACCGTGCTGCGTTTGCGTGAGTGTGTGTGTGTGTGTGTGTGAGAGAGAGAGAGAGAGAGGGGGAGAGAGTCTGTCGTCTATTGTTGACGAAGGCCTTACTGGCCGAAAGCTTTAATTGTGAATCTTTTGGTTGTGCCTATCTTCGGTCCAGCATCCTCGCTATGTGGTGACTAGTAACTTTCCCACTCTCATATATATATATATATATATATATATATATAGAGAGAGAGAGAGAGAGAGAGAGAGAGAGAGAGAGAGAGACAATACAGTTATATAAAGGAGCAGTGTCGGTTTTTAACCCTTTCATGGTTGACGGCTGTGTCGCACTGAAGTAATACGCTTTGTTGAGCATTGGGGTATCTATACCTCATATCTGTCTAGTGCTAGCTTTTAGCTAGATGCTTTGGAGTTTGGACAAAGATAATACCGACCAAGGGATGAATATACGTTCAGTCTGCCTTGTCTTTATAGCATGTCAGTTCCACGAAAATCATATAGAATCACTATGTCCTCCATTCCAAAAGAAATCTGAAGTAAGCAAGTTGTTTTTTCATTAACATCATAGACAGTGTTTTGAAAGGTTACGACACGCTTCAATGATTCTACTTACTTGTACATAATTTGTATGTAGTATTACATATATGCCGCAGGAAAGATCGGAGAATGTAGAAAACATCGGTGTGCAGTATGTCGCATCCATCTTCAAATGTTGAAAACTTATGGTGTGATGTTTCTTGTTTTTCATTCTCAGGAGAATAAATGTGTTTTGCAACTGACTTGATGTACTGTTTTTCATATTTGTAATCCTAATCAAATAATTCTAAAATAAAAAATTTTACCCTGAAAATCCCAGGTTCATATAAAACATTTATCTAGTCTGTTCCGTGGGATATTTATGATCCACTTCGGAGATTTTCAGAATTGGTTAGCCTAAACTTTATTATTTATTTAACTTTTTCTTGTAAAGAGTGCAGAGAAGTACGACCTTGCCAGTTGCTAAAAGTTCGTAGATGCGAACTGTACTTTTCTTTTGAGATGTAGTCTCACTGACACTGTATAAAAAATATGACAACTGGACGTTCTTACTGAATGTATTACGTTTGTTTCAAATCTACTCATTGATAAGTTTTGTGGTTTTTTCTGTCCTGTATGAGACAATTCATTCTTAACTAATTTATGACACAAAATTGTTAAGGCTTTCGTGGCCACTTGTTGACAAACTGCCTATTGGCTTCTGTCTCGGGTTCTTCGGCCGACGTTCGGCCGACGTTCATCTAATGATTTTTCTGACCGACACACACGGACCCGATACCTGCACAATCTGTCAAACCACCACCCGAGCCAGAAAAGAGGCATGATTAGTACGCTCGTAACGAGAGCAGGACGAATATGTGAGCCTCAACACCTCAAACGAGAAATTCAACACCTGGAAACTGTTCTGCGGAGCAATGGGTACTCCACAAATTACATTAGAAGTGTAACAGAGCCAAACACTCGGCGAAGAAAGGAACCAGAAAAAGAAATGTCGGGTACGGCGTTTCTGCCATACATTCCAAGAGTGACGGACAGAATCGGCCGTATATTGCTCAAACACGGCGTAAAGACGATTTTCAAACCGACAAGGAAGATCAAAGAGTGTCTTAGATCGGCGAAGGAGAAAGGAGACAAACTTGCAATGTCGGGAATATACCGTATACCATGCACATGCGGAAAAGTTTATGTCGGAATGACTGGACGATCAATTAACACCAGGATCAAAGAGCATAAGAGACATTGCAGGTTTGGGCAGGTGGAGAAATCGGCCGTGGCAGAGCATGCACTGAATGAGACCGACCACGTAATAAAATTCGCCGACACGGAAGTTCTGGCTGTAGAGAAGCACTATCACATGCGCTTGTTCAGAGAAGCTGCAGAAATACAAAAACACGCGAACAGTTTCAACAAGAAAGAGGAAATCCTTAAGGTAAACGGATCCTGGCTGCCCGTACTGCAGCGAACGACCGTCGCAGGTAGCAAGAGGAGAACCGCACCGGAAATGACCGCGGAGAAGCCCTCGGACGTTGGCGCGCCTAGTACATATTGTCTGCGGCCGCGAGCTCGCCTCCAGTTCACCACCGGCAATGGAGGGTGAAGCTTTGACAATGCCAGCCACTCGTGCTGGCGAAACGTCAGAAAAATCATTAGATGAACGTCGGCCGAAGAACCCGAGACAGAAGCCAATAGTCAGTTTGTTAATTTCTGACAGTCTGAATAATAAGTGTAAGGTCAAATATTAAATCAATCTGCAGTACGATATGTATCAATTAAATAAGCAGTGTGTGTAACAAAAGTAAGATAGATGTGATTCTATGTGACTCATGGGAGTATTCATCACATACACCATCGATATCAATTAATGGAAATAAGTGTCATCAAACAATGATCCTGGGTTCCAGACATGTTAGTTTTAATGGCAAAAACGTCATCGTTAGAAAATTCCGTTGGTCAGGTTATCATTGTATTTACCATGGCATTATTCGCATATCCTGACACAATATGGACTCAGGGATAAACGATCTCTGATGAATCCTAGTCGTGTGTAGCCGCAGGAGATAGCATGGAGGCAGCTCGCTGAAAGCTTATGCACGATCGATATCTCCCTTGTCTAACTGCCACTGTACGTTTATCCACAGTATAGAGATAGGGATCAGATATACGACCGACCTGCACGCATACTAGCTAAAGCAAGCATGTAGTGTGGGTACGTAGCGTGACCAGAATGCTTCGGACACAGCTGCTAGATACGGCCGATTACCAGGTAGCACGGACGGCTGCATGAGCATTAAACCGTAAACACTTAAATACGATTGAACTCTATGTGTTTAGGTCTTTTATTGTCAGTTTTACTGTTTACTTGCACAAGTTTCTCTTTTACTTGATACACACTGAGTAAAATAGAAATGTTAGTGAAAGACGCTGAGACACGCAATACTTACACTGTAACTGACAAATTCCTCGCTAGACAGTTAAGCAGGTGCGTTAATATTTTGGAAAGAAATGGCTCTGAGCACTATGGGACATATCATCTGAGGTCATCAGTCCCCTAGGACTTAGAACTACTTAAACATAAGCAACCTAAGGACATCACACACAGTCATGTCCGAGGCAGGATGCGAACCGGTGACCGTAGCAGCCACGCGGTGCCGGACTGATGAACGTAGCACCGCTCGGTCACAGCCGCCGGCTTTTTTGAAAAAAAACATATCTTTTAGTGTGTGATCTGAACTGTAGATTTCTGCACTATTACTAATTTCGTCTAATCTCGATTACAGATGTGAATATGGTCGACTGTGATCAGAACAAGCTATACCGTAGAAGTTATGGTATACGGAGGAGTAAACAATATAATTTCTAATGCAGTTTTCTTGCTTGAATACAGAATTCCATAGATTATTTTTACAAAGGGTGTCCCTGGAACATGCAGATAATATGCTTTGATTTATCTGTAAGGCTGGTTGACTGTGTTGCTCACTTTTTTTTGATGATTCATGGGAACTGCTCGAATGAAAGAGGAACCTACAAACACTCTGTTTAGGAGGTGACTCTTATTGTCATTTCTTTGTTGGCATCAACTGTGAATATATAAGACAAGTAAAGACGAAAAGCAATCCTGTTCAACATATTGCTGAACAAAATTGCTTCCATTCAGCAGATTGGCGAATATTAGAACTAATTGGTTGGCTCAAATGGTTCAAATGGCTCTGAGCACTATGCGACTCAACTGCTGAGGTCATCAGTCGCCTAGAACTTAGAACTAATTAAACCTAACTAACCTAAGGACAGCACAAAACACCCAGCCATCACGAGGCAGAGAAAACCCCTGACCCCGCCGGGAATCGAACCCTGGAACCCGGGCGTGGGAAGTGAGAACGCTACCGCACGACCACGAGATGCGGGCAGAACTAATTGGTGGACTTGGGTATTCGGAGAAAAAACTTATTCGGTTAAACCAACTGTATACTTTTGATTACCAAATTACCAATGTAAACCACATGTATTTGAAATAACATGAATATCTCTTACTATTACAAATGAAAATAGAGTAGTCATGTATGCCGTACAGCTAAGTGAACAAAAATTATGTAACACAACATGCATTTTGCGTGTGTAGTACATTTGTGAGGAATTGGTCCTCAAAAACCTTAAATCTTCATCAGCCTAAGCAAACCTGCCCACTAGCGGGCGGTTAAGTGAGGCAGTTTTTCAGGATAGACTATCTGATACTGGCCGCGTTCATCTTGAGCTTCAAACCATCACAAGACAGTATCCAAGCTTGTAAATGCTTCGGAGGCAGCCGGCAATTTTCATTTTTTGGACCACTAGTTAATGAAGTCCTGGCGGCGTCACTGTTATCGGCGACTAGGTTAACAATTTCGACAACGGGGTTCATAATCTCGCTAAACTGCCCCATTTTGTGCTCTGGATCTGCATCACTCTTCCACTTTCGATCGTCTTCTTCATTACATTGATTGCGACTGATCTCTTTTAGCCTGTTTAGCATTCCGGGCATAACATTGTGTTCATCATTTTCAGTTAGGCTTTGAGCACTTTCTGCCATATCCACAACATAACTGCAGGCTTTTTCTCAGATTCTATTTGTCTACACTATCCCATCTTGCTTCAATCATGTACGCTCCATCTTTCAAAACTAAATTTTTATGGTTTCTTAACAGACTCTCTTCTCTTTCCTCTTCACTATCTAATAATAATGTAACAATTCGTTTCTGTAATAGCACTGAAGGTCCAAACAATACCTATAATAGGGGGGTTGCGTTATGTGGAAGAAAATTATTTTAGTGAACTTGTTCGTTCCGTTTAAGGTAGCGCATGATGAATGTCAGGGAGAGATAATGTTTCGCCCTAGATCTATTGTTTAATTCATTAGCTTTCACACAGTGTACAAAACTTCCATAAACATCCCATGACAATTTTGCCCATGCGGGCGCTCTTCTATGTAGCGTAAACATTATTTCTCGTGTAATTAGTACCACGTTTTAAACAACGCAGTTACTTTCTTGTTACCAACGACTTTCACATATAATCAGTATATCAATTACTAATCATTTGGCACGATTAGTAATTTATTACTGAGCAAGTAATTTATATGTCTCCAAGGACTCCAAGGATTTATATGTCTCAAGGACTCTTTACGACTGCGAGACGCAGATTATCTCTTCGCGTAATATAAAAACTTTGTGAAACATCACGTGTACAGGAGACCTACTTATTTCGGATTGAGAATTGCGCGGAGTAGGAACACAGTGTAATTGTATTTAGCGGCATTGTTGTAAGCTGCAATCTTAAATACGGTATGAAATTCGATTTATTATGGTAACATTTCATCTCATGCAAGAGGATGATGTATACTTCAATGTAGCTAGGAAAATCTTTTATAGGAAATTATAATTATATGAATAGAGAAGGTACGTTCAATTCTTTGGATTTTGTAAACTTTTCCCTTGTTTGTGGCCTCGGAACAATATTTGTTTGTGTCGTAACTCGTAGGGCACTTTGTATCCTAAGAAATCAATAGAGCCTTCACCACAGTTGATTATGCTCTATTTAAAGAGATTAAATTCTCGACCTTATCGAAAATGATGCACAACTTGGACACTGATTACCATGCTGCAGAGTGAGTGCGTCATAGTACCCTAGACGGCTTCCCGACGGCGTACGATTGTGCCTCTTGATTATTTTACGAATTTTCAGAGTCGACGATCGCCAGAACTCTGCAGAGCTACAGAGATTTTATTCCATGTTCCAACTTCGACGATGAGAATCAGACCATGTATGATTATGAAGTGTAACTTCTAATCATTTTGTTTTATAGACATAAGGATTTAAAACAGTATCAAAATTTCTACCTGAAAGTGTTGGATATACGCGTGTAAAAATATTGGGGAAGCGACGTCTCTCATCCAAAAGTTTCCATTCAAGATACTACATATTATTCAGTCATAACTACTTAATTTTCAGTTTCAATGGTGGAGAAGTTAAAGGTGGCTACCAGTAGCATTATCACAAGGTAAAGCTATAATACGATCCTTCATTGCTTTTGGACCAGGTATGCCAATTTACGACGTGAAGCTAGAGTTCTTCTTGGCAAAGCTTCGACAGCAATATAAACACTATCGAGAGTGTAATCTTCTTCCCTCAATACCTCCCTTAGTTTAATTTTCAGACAACGAGCTCCTGAAGAATGAGCAAGTAGTCTTTCTACTTGTAGGTGAAACTAAGAGTGTTCCTTGACTTAAGGCGTCTTAACCAGCCCACGCTAGTAGGGGGACAACCTTCGCGTCACCCCACTCTCCATTCTTGCCAAATTTATTCAAGATGGTGACGTTGACGTCATCCAAGATGGCGACATGTAGACTTGGCAACATCGAATGACGTCATCCAAGATGACGGACTGTGGCAGGAGAATAGTCCGATTGTGGTACCTCCACTAACCTAACCTCAAGAAAAAATGGCGGGAAGTTTGAATTTTGGCGGGAAAATAGCCCAGTTGTGCTACATCCACTAACCAAAGTCTCCAGAAGAAAAAAAATTGGCGAGAAGGTTGAATTCCAACAGGATAATGCATGCAAAACCTGTACTTGTTTTTATTATTATTATTATTGATTATCATTCATTAACATTCATTATCATTCACTATCATTCATAGTCATTCATTAACATTCATTATCATTTATTATTATTTATTATCATTTATTATTATGTATTATTATTGATCTGCCTCCACTAGAAAATTCCCTCCATATTCAAATTCCTACACGATAATGGCTGCGAAACCTTACTGATGTTCATTATCATTCATTATCATTTATTAACATTCATTATCATTCATTGTCATTCATTATCCTTCATTATCATTTATTATCATTCATTATCACTCATTATCATTTATTATCATTCATTATCATTTATCATTATAGGCCTCCCTCCACTAGAAAATTGCGCCAAATTCAAATTTAACACGGTATTCTCTCGAAAACTGTACTTCTATGTATTGTTACCATTTATTATTTATTCAAGATGTCCGATTTTCTCTGTGAGAAAGCCATTCTCCTTACATCCACAACAAAAATCTATCACAAGTTCAAACCCCCAACACCATAATTGATCACATGTAGGAGTTTTCTCCGTCACTTAACTTTTTTTACTGGTAGCCTTTCATAATGGCGTCAAATAATAAACTGCACTTATAGTAACGTAATTCACGTCCTTTGATTTTGCAGGCAGGAAGGGACTAAAGACTTTATTTCAAGCAGTACGGTCATCACTTGTTCTCCAACACAGTCAGTACACACATCTTTGATATCGAAATGCAGTCACCACGAAGTCCGCGCTCCTACTGAATTAGTTCAAATCCTCGCCACCCCTTGGCCAGCACGCGGAGACACTGCCTACGCCTGTCACGTGAGGCGGCCGGCCACTAGTGCAGGGGTCGAGCCCAGCGATCGCTCCAACGTCGTAAACATGTTTTCGCTGGACACGTTGGAACGTGTCGAGTTTGAGATCACAGCGGCCTCTTGTCGGCTCACCATGTGCATTCGTCGCCTCCACACGATTCCCACTAAAACTGACTCCCTCGGAGCTGAATCACACAACGGTCGGACGTTTCCCTGCAACACTTCCGGCACCACGTTCAAACCTGACAATGCCGACCTCACACAGCCATTCGCGCACGTGTCCCTGTGCGAGCGAGAACGCAGTGCTACACATTTCGCGGCGAAGTTTGCTCGACAGTGGAATCCGCCATGACTATACAAGAGCACGTTTGGACTGCGCTAGAACGCCCGCTAATTGACTCGCTCTCGCGCGAGCGTAACAACTGTACACTCGCTGCTCCACCGCACCGCTTACGTCACACACCCTCCATACCCGCAACGGACATAGCCGTCTGTAAATACCTGGAAAATGACTCTTTATTTCAGACATTCATTATCATTTATCATTATAGGCCTACTACCACTAGAAAATTGCGCCAAATTCAAATTTAAGACGGTATTCTCTCGAAAACTGTACTTCTATGTATTGTTACCATTTATTATTTATTCAAGATGTCGAAACAAGGCCCCCGGAGTAGACAATATTCCATTGGAACTACTGACGGCCTTGGGAGAGCCAGTCCTGACAAAACTCTACCATCTGGTGAGCAAGGTGTGTGAAACAGGTGAAATACCCTCCGACTTCAAGAAGAATATAATAATTCCAATCCCAAAGAAGGCAGGTGTTGACAGATGTGAAAATTATCGAACTATCAGCTTAATAAGTCACAGCTGCAAAATACTAACACGAATTCTTTACAGACGAATGGAAAAACTAGTAGAAGCCGACCTCGGTGAAGATCAGTTTGGATTCCGCAGAAATGTTGGAACACGTGAGGCAATACTGACCCTACGACTTATCTTAGAAGAAAGATTAAGGAAAGGCAAATCTACGTTTCTAGCATTTGTAGAGTTAGAGAAAGCTTTTGACAATGTTGACTGGAATACTCTCTTTCAAATTCTAAAGGTGGCCGGGGTAAAATACAGGGAGCGAAAGGCTATTTACAATTTGTACAGAAACCAGATGGCAGTTATAAGAGTTGAGGGACATGAAAGGGAAGCAGTGGTTGGGAAGGGAGTGAGACAGGGTTGTAGCCTGTCCCCGATGTTGTTCAATCTGTATATTGAGCAAGCAGTAAAGGAAACAAAAGAAAAATTCGGAGTAGGTATTAAAATTCATGGAGAAGAAATAAAAGCTTTGAGGTTCGCCGATGACATTGTAATTCTGTCAGAGACAGCAAAGGACTTGGAAGAGCAGTAGAACGGAATGGACAGTGTCTTGAAAGGAGGATATAAGATGAACATCAACAAAAGCAAAACAAGGATAATGGAATGTAGTCGAATTAAGTCGGGTGATGCTGAGGGAATTAGATTAGGAAATGAGGCACTTAAAGTAGTAAAGGAGTTTTGCTATTTGGGGAGCAAAATAACTGACGATGGTCGAAGTAGAGAGGATATAAAATGTAGGCTAGCAATGGCAAGGAAAGCGTTTCTGAAGAAGAGAAATTTGTTAACATCCAGTATTGATTTAAGTGTCAGGAGTCATATCTGAAAGTATTCGTATGGAGTGTAGCCATGTATGGAAGTGAAACATGGACGACAAATAGTTTGGACAAGAAGAGAATAGAAGCTTTCGAAATGTGGTGCTACAGAAGTATGCTGAAGATTAGATGGGTAGATCACATAACTAATGAGGAAGTATTGAATAGGATTGGGGAGAAGAGAAGTTTGTGGCACAACTTGACCAGAAGAAGGGATCGGTTGGTAGGACATGTTCTGGGGCATCAAGGGATCACCAATTTAGTATTGGAGGGCAGCGTGGAGGGTAAAAATCGTAGGGGGAGACCAAGAGATGAATACACTAAGCAGATTCAGAAGGATGTAGGTTGCAGTAGGTACTGGGAGATGAAAAAGCTTGCACAGGATAGAGTAGCATGGAGAGCTGCATCAAACCAGTCTCAGGACTGAAGACCACAACAACAACAACAACATTTCAGACATTACGGTCATGCATGTGTATTCCAACTGACTTCTCCATGGTCACACGGCGAAACTCCAGAGCGCAGCTGACTTAAGCGCGGCCGGCTGAGCCCGCTCCCTCTCCGGCTGACGTCAAGCGGTTTACGGTGCCTGCTCAGCCCCCACGGCCAGCGCGCCAGGTAAACAGCGGCGCCACAAACGGTCGGCCGCACCCGCAACCACTTAACACCGGATACGATGTTTCCTGTCGACCGCAGTGCCGTACAAAGGATACGATTGGCGCCAGAGTTTGACCGACCATGGAATCCACTATGACCATATAACAGCGCGTTTGCTCGCTAATTCAGTCTCACCACCCTGTTATATTAAATAATTCCATTTACAATTTCATATACATATGCAAATGTGTTCAACTCCCTAATATCAACTACTCTTCGAGGACAGAACGCCACCTCCGCCTCCTCCTAGGAACCAGTGCCAAGTTTGAAATCTGCCAGTAAACAAGTTATGTGTTGGGCGCCTTTGGTGATCAAGTCAGAATTTGAGAAGATGATTGATTTGGGTTGGAGTGTTATTAGATGGAATGTAGACTGTTCCGTTGACTACTTCTGCAGATTTCTTTCGTTTATTTAGCTGAGTGAAGATCGATTGTGGTGTGTTGGATACATGCTTGTCTGATCTCTATACCTGGGACAGACCTTAGTTGACGTGTAAATTATAGCCAAGATCTCGAAAATGTTACATGACTGAGACCGGTATTCGAGAGTGGAAATATCATTTTGCGTATGTTTGTTTCTAGTTAGTCAGTGGTTTACAGCATTCTGCACATAGATAAAGTTCGGCGTTTGTAGAGAATTAATTTGAAGTCTATATCTTGGGAATTCTGATGAACTAGTGATCGGTAGGATGTAGCCTAGTGCATGATATTGAGAAGTACAGCTAAAATAGTGTAATATTATGGAGAAAGTACATGTGATCTTGCAGTCTATGAGTCTGAGGATGTTTCTAGAAAAGCCAACAGATAAGGAAGGAGAGACAGTAAGGTGTTTGTGCTGAGGAGGGGACGATACCGAATTTGTAAAAAAGAGTTCTGAGGGTGGCTTAGGTCCGCTGATGTAAGAGGGAAGATTAGCTCTGAGTGTCGGGTCTGTAGAGAGAACAGGTTGACGGTGCTTTCCTAGGATTGGGGGGCATTGCTGTATATAGACGCTGTAGGGATAGGATATTTTTCTCGCATGCTGTAGAGATATACTGGATAAGTGCACTGTTTTTTGTCAAACGTGTATATACTGTATTGTGAAGTTAATGTGGTTTACATTGTGTAGCGTTTGTACATACTGCACTGTAAAGTTAATATTGATTATGTTATGTGACGAGTAGAGAGGAAGTCGTAAGAACGATAGAGATATTTCCGGAGTAACAGCGGTCAAGAGAGTGTATTTCCGATACTTAGCTCATTGTGGAATGCCAATCAAAAGTGACAGCGATCGAAAGATTTGACTGTATAAGTATAATGAGATCAACGACTTCGGTATTCGAGAGTGCGAATATAATTTTTCAGTCTTTTTGTTTCAAGTTATTGAGTGGTTTAAAGGATGCTGTACTTAGAAAAAAAAATTGGTGTGTTCTTGTAGTCTATGAGTCTGGATAATTTTGTAGAAAAAAAAGCGAGCAGGCAAGGCAGAAGAAGAGCGAGTAACGCATTTGTGTTGAGGGAAAGCGATCGCCGAATTTGTGGAACAGTTCTGAGAGGGACTTCCTGTTGTGACTTGGCAAGACAGCCAAGCCACTAGGAGGTGAAGCCGAAAGGCACGCGTTTAAGCTCACGCAGGCTGGCGTGAGGTCTGGAACAGGTAAAGTAATTGAGTCTAGCAAATAAAGTACAAAGCTTCTGGAATACTTAACTTTAATCCATAAGTGGTGAACATCGGTCGTACGGTACATGCATCACAAGATAAATAGCAAATGGTAATGGCGCCTTGCTAGGTCGTAGCAAATGACGTAGCTGAAGGCTATGCTAACTATGGTCGCGGCCAATGAGAGCGTAATTTGTCAGTGAACCATCGCTAGCAAAGTCGGCTGTACAACTGGTGCGAGTGCTAGGAAGTCTCTCTAGACCTGCCGTGTGGCGGCGCTCGGTCTGCAATCACTGATAGTGGCGACACGCCGGTCCGACGTGTACTAACGGACCGCGGGCGATTTAAAGGCTACTACCTAACAAATGTGGTGTCTGGCGGTGACACCACACTTCCGTCCGTTGATGCAGAAGGGCTGATTACCGCTGAGTGTGGCGTGTTTAGAAAGAATGAGCAGGTTCACAGTGCTTCCTTAGGAATTGAGAGAATTGGGACATGTAGTGGGTATTGTAAAGTTAATGTGGTTTACATTATGTAGGGTTTGTATATAATTGATTGTAAAGTTACTAATGCTTATGTTATGGGGAGAGTAGAGAGGATGACCGTATGTGTGTGTGTGTGTGTGTGTGTGTGTGTGTGTGTGTGTGTGTGTGTGTGTAGATTAAGGGGGGGGGGCTGTGGAGGTAATTTAGCGATCTCTGTAAAAGTAAGCACAGGAAGCATCCGAAAGAAAGCAGGATCTTACTTCGATGACGCGTCCTTAGGAAATTGGACCAGTAAATTCGATAACCTACCCGTGGTCTAGGGGTAGCGTCTTTGATTCATAATCAAAACGTCTTCGGTCCCGGGTTTGGTCCCCGCAACTGCCTAAATTAAATAATCAGCATTGGCGGCCGAAGACTTCCGGCATAAGAAATCAGCCTCATTCTACCAACAGCCTTGTTAAAGAGGGTGGAGGAGCTGATAGAGGTTCAGGGCACTCTCTTGGGATGGGAAATTGCCCCTAAAGGCGGAAAAATCAGCAATGATCAACGACATGAGGATGCAGAAGGCAATGGAAACCACTGCTTTAAAGACACGTACCGTGTATCCACAGGACATGTGGCCTGTAATTGAAGAAGTGTCATGATGATCTCTCCATTGGCAAAAGATTCCGGAATAGTCACCCATTCGGATCTCCGGGAGGGGACTGCCAATGGGGAGGTTAGCATGAGAAAAAGATTGAATAATCAACGAAAGGATAAGGTTCTACATGTCGGGGCATGGAATGTCAGAAGCTTGAACGTGGTAGGGATGCTAGAAAATCTGAAAAGGGAAATGCAAAGGCTCAATCTAGATATAGTAGGGGTCAGTGAAGTTAAGTGGAAGGAAGACAAGGATTTCTGGTCAGGTGAGTACCGGGTAATATCAACAGCAGCAGAAAATGGTATGACAGGTGTAGGATTCGTTATGAATGGGAAGGTAGGGCAGAGTGTGTGTTACTGTGAACAGTTCAGTGACCAGGTTGTTCTAATCAGAATCGACAGCAGACCAACACTGACAACGATAATTTAGGTATACATGCCGACGTCGCAAGCTGAAGATGACAGATAGAGAAAGTGTATGAGGATATTGAAAGGGTAATGCAGTACGTAAAGGGGGACGAACATCTAATAGTGATGGGCGACTGGAATGCAGTTGTAGGAGAAGGAGTAGAAGAAACGGTTACAGGGGAATATGGGCTTGGGACAAGGAATGAAAGAGGAGAAAGACTAATTGAGTTCTGTAACAAGTTTCAGCTAGTAATAGCGAATACCCTGTTCAAGAATCACAAGAGGAGGAGGTATACTAGGAAAAGGCCGGGAGATATGAGAAGATTTCAATTATATTACATCATGGTCAGCCAGAGATTCAAAAATCAGATACTGGATTGTAAGGCATACCCAGAAGCAGATATAGACTCAGATCACAATATAGTAGTGATGAAGAGTAGGCTGAAGACATTAGTCTGGAAGAATCAATACGCAAAGCAGTGGGATACGGATGTACTAAGGGATGACGAGATACGTTTGAAGTTCTCTAACGCTATAGATACAGCAATAAGGAATAGCGCAGTAGGCAGTACAGTTGAAGACGATTGGACATCTCTAAAAAGGGCCATCACAGAAGTTGGGAAGGAAAACATAGGTACAAAGAAGGTAGCTGCGAAGAAACCATGGGTAACGGAAGATATACTTCAGTTGATTGATGAAAGGAGGAAGTACAAACATGTTCCGGGAAAATCAGAAATACAGAAATACAAGTCGCTGAGGAATGAAATAAATAGGAAGTGCAGGGAAGCTAAGACGAAATGGCTGGAGGAAAAATTGAAGACATCGAAAAAGATATGATTGTCAGAAAGACTGACTCAGCATACAGGAAAGTCAAAACAACCTTTGGTGACAGTAAAAGCAACGGTGGTAACATTAAGAGTGCAACGGGAATTCCACTGTTAAATGCAGAGGAGAGAGCAGATAGGTGGAAAGAATACATTGAAAGCCTCTATGAGGGTGAAGATTTGTCTGCTGTGATAGAAGAAGAAACAGGAGTCGATTTAGAAGAGAGAGGGGATCCAGTATTAGAATCGGAGTTTAAAAGAGTTTTGGAGGACTTACGGTCAAATAAGGCAGAAGGGATAGATAACATTCCATCAGAATTTCTAAAATCATTGGGGGAACTGGCAACAAAACGACTATTCACTTCGGTGTGTAGAATATATGAGTCTGGTGATATACCATCTGACTTTCGGAAAAAGCATCATCCACACAATTCCGAAGACGGCAAGAGCTGACAAATGCGAGAATTGTCGCACAATCAGCTTAACAGCTCATGCATCGAAGCCGCTTACAAGAATAATATACAGAAGAATGGTAAAGAAAATTGAGAATGCGCTAGGTGAAGATCAGTTTGGCTTTAGGAAAAGTAAAGGGACGAGAGAGGCAATTCTGACGTTACGGCTAATAATGGAAGCAAGGCTAAAGAAAAATCAAGACACTATCATAGGATTTGTCGACCTGGAAAAAGCCTTCGACAATATAAAATGGTGCAAGCTGATCGAGATTCTGAAAGAAGTTGGGGTAAGCTATAGGGAGAGACGGGTCATATACAATATGTACAACAACCAAGAGGGAATAATAAGAGTGGACGATCGAGAACGAAATGCTCGTATTAAGAAGGGTGTAAGACAAGGCTGCAGCCTTTCGCCCCTACTCTTCAATCTGTACATCGAGGAAGCAATGATGGAAATAAAAGAAAGGTTCAGGAGTGGAATTAAAATACAAGGTGAAAGGATATCAATGATACGATTCGCTGATGACATTGCTATCCTGAGTGAAAGTGAAGGAGAATTAAATGATCTGCTGAACGGAATGAACAGTCTAATGAGTACACAGTATGGTTTGAGAGTAAATCGGAGAAAGACGAAGGTAATGAGAAGCAGTAGAAATGAGAACAGCGAGAAACTTAACATCAGGATTGATGATCACAAAGTCAATGAAGTTAAGGAATTCTGCTACCTAGGCAGTAAAATAACCAATGACGGACGGAGCAAGGTGGACATCAAAAGCAGACTCGCTATGGCAAGAAAGGCATTTCTGGCCACTAGAAGTCAACCAATATCAAATACCGGCCTTAATTTGAGGAAGAAATTTCTGAGGATGTACGTCTAGAGTACAGCATTGTATGGTAGTGAAACATGGACTGTGGGAAAACCGGAACAGAAGAGAATCGAAGCATTTGAGATGTGGTGCTATAGACAAATGTTGAAAATTAGGTGGACTGATAACGTAAGGAATGAGGAGGTTCTACGCAGAATCGGAGAGGAAAGGAATATGTGGAAAACACTGATAAGGAGAAGGGACAGGATGATAGGACATCTGCTAAGACATGAGGGAATGACTTCCATGGTATTAGAGGGAGCTGTAGAGGGCAAAACTGTTGAGGAAGACAGAGATTGAAATACGTCAAGCAAATAATTGAGGACGTAGGTTGCAAGTGCTACTCTGAGATGAAGAGGTTAGCAAGGGAAAGGAATTCGTGGCGGGCCGCATCAAACCACTCAGTAGACTGATGATAAAAAAAAATCGGTAAGAAGGAATAAGAATGATTAGTCGGTTATGCTGGGATGTAGGAGGGTTGAGAACATTTGCATATGTTGAGAGCTGGAAAGGTAGGAGGTGGGGAGCGCATTCAGTATTATTTTGGTGAACAAGTCCACTTAGGGTAAGAATTTTAATTTACTAATAAGCTTAGAAAACACGAAAGCGAGCGTTAATTATTTTTGGGGGGCACTATACAATTTCGGAGAGGTTGACTGGGCTCTTATTTTTTTTTTTTTTAATTTTCAAATGATCGTTTTAGATTGAGAGGGGAGAGAAGCGCTGGGATGTGTGCGGACGGTGTGTGTGTGAACTCGCTCTCGGCTATTCTGACAACAGACGTGAAGGTGGAGATGTGTCGCATATAGGCCGGCGAGCAATGGAATGCGGCCTTAACATGTGTGTTGGACTGCACTGAGTTAGGACGGTGACAGACGATTCGCGTGGCCTGGCTTGGATAGTCATGTTCGGCGTGTAAGTGATATGAATTCCTCAGGTGTTCGGTGTGAATGCGGCTGTCACCAAGTCATGTTTGAAAGGTCGAACAGAGGCCTTTGAGCGAATTGAGAGCTGTCGGACGGGTGACTTAATGTGGCATAGGTTGATTGCGTGCGTCTGTTGAGTTACTTTGCTGTGCGTTATTTGGACAGATTACGAGTACTGATGGTGTTTACAGTTATGTGTACTGCATTATTTAGGAGCGGTTTGATATTGTGCACTAAAATTACGTGCTGTTTGCGTGTCTGCCGACTGTGCAACATGACACCAGGTACATCAGGACGAGTGTTTTTTGTATGAGATTGATAGGTATACTCGATGCGTAAATAAAATGTACGTTAAGTATTTGTGGGACGATATAGATTATGCTAGGGTTCGAGTTGGTTGTTATTTTTTCTACTTGGAGGGTTTGTTAAATCGAATTGCTGAGGTGAGTAGCTACGAGAGCGCGAGGGATGTGATGCAGCATATCTCCGTCTCTCAGCGGTTAACTTAAGTTGGGGCGCGCAATGTTCTCAGCTTAGGTACTGGGGGTGTGCTCTGCCCATGTGCTAGACCGTGTGGATTGAACAACAGTATTAGGGTCAAAATTTAGCTAGAATATTTATACATGAGTATGTCCGACGCTAGTATAAAGGTCCAGACTGTGATGTGGGCGGTCTCGCGCTCGTGGTGTGTGAGAGAGGCAAAGACGATTTTGAGTCATCACAGGTGACTTAGGTTAGTGGCTTCGTTTGCCACAATGTTCTTGTGTTTGGTAGTGAAACACGAACTGACCATCAGAATTGAAGCTTGGCTTATTTGTATAGTCAGAATGTAATATAAGTTAATGTGGGTTAGTACACATTAGTGCATGTTAGTAAACGGAAGCAAGCATTAGTACATGTTAGCCAAAGAACATGGGTCGGTAAAAGGACGTGGTGGTCGGTAGAGACTTTAACTATTTCATTTCAAGTCCAGGTGGGTGTGGCAGTGGCGAAAATTGATTGCAAGTCTAGGTGGATGTGGCAGTTTTCCGCATCAGAGAGGTTAATTAATTGATCAGATTAATTAAATAGTCATGTGGACTTTGTTACACTCACTTGCGGAGGTACTAAGCTAGGTGCACGCGATGGCTCATTTGTACAGACGTGTGTTTTCGCCAAGATCCTGGATTAGATAATCGAAGCAAGTGGGCTGAATAATGATAATCAGGTGATCTGTTAACTTAGTGAGAGTGTTCTCTGTCTGTCAGAGCCACGTGGTCGATCGCGCGTTGTGACGTCAAGGAAGTTTCCAACTCGGTAGAAAAAACATTCCATTTACCAGAAATGTGTAGGAAGAGGCTGAGTGCTGATGGCTTAGTTTGAAGCAATTTTCTTAGGTTGGTGGCGGAAGCGCAAGTGAGCTTTATTTACTGGCAGATTTCAGACTTGGCGCTGGTTCCTAGGAGGAAGCGGACAAAGCGTTCTGGTCCTCGAAAAGTAGTTGATATTAGGGAGTTGAACACCTTTGCATATGTATATGAAATTGTAAATGGAATTATTTAATATAGCAGGGTGGTGAGAGTGAATTAGCGATCGTTCTCGCGACGAGCAAACGCGCTGTTATTTGGTCATAGTGGATTCTATGGTCGGTCAAACTCTGGCGCCAAACGTATCCTTCGTACGGCACGCGGTCGACCGGAAACATCGTGTCCGGTGTTAAGTGCTAGCGACCGTTTGTGGCACCGCTGTCTACCTGGCGCGCTGGTTGTGAGGACTGGGCAGGCACCGTAAACCGCTTGATTTCAGCCGGAGAGAGAGCGGGCCCAGCCAGCCGCGCGTAAGTCAGCTGCGCTCTGGAGTTTCGCTGTGTGAGCATGGAGACGTCAGTTGGAATACACATGCATGACCGTAATGTGTGAAATTGAGAGTCATTTTCCAGGTATTTACAGACGGCTATGTCTTTTGCGTAAGCGGTGCGGTGGCACAGCGACTGTACAGTTATTACGCTCGCGCGAGAGCGAGTCAATTAGCGGGCGTTCTAGAGCGGTCCAAACGTGCTCTTATATAGTCATGGCGGATTCCACTGTCGAGTAAACTTTGCTGCGAAAAGTGTAGCACTGCGTTCGCGCTCACACAGGGACACGTGCGCGAATGGCTGTTTGAGGTCGGCATTGTCAGGTTTGAACGTGGTGCCGGAAGTGTTCCAGGGAAACGGCCGACCGTTGTGTGATTCGCTCCGAGGGAGTCAATTTTGGTGGGAATCGTGTGGAGGCGACGAATGCGTGTGGTGAGCGGACAAGGGCCGCTATGATGTCAAACTCGACAAGTTCCAACGTGTCCAGCGAAAACATGTTCACGACGTGGGAGCGTTCGCTGGGCTCGACCCCTGCACTAGTGGCCGGCCGCCTCACGTGACAGGCGTTGGCAGTGTCTCCGCGTGCTGGCCAGGGTGTGTCGAGAATTTGAACAAATTCAGTTGGAGCGCGGACTTTGTGGTGACTGCACTTCGATATCAAAGACGTATGTGCTGACTGTGTTGGAGAACAAGTGATGACAGTACTGCTTGAAATAAAGTCTTCAGTCCCTTCCCCCTGCAAAATCAAAGGACGTGAATTACGTTACTATAAGTGCAGTTTATTATTTGACGCGATTATGATAGACTAACAGTGAAAAAAGATAAGTGACGGAGAAAGCCCCTACATGTGATCAATTATGGTGTTGGGGATTTGAACTTGTGATCGATTTTTGTTATGGATGTAAGGAGAATGGCTTTCTCACCGAGAAAATCGGACATCTTGAATTAATAATAAATGATAATAATACATAGAAGTTCAGTTTTCGAGAGAATATTGTGTTAAATTTGAATTTGGCGCAATTTTCTAGTGGAGGGAGGCCTATAATGATAAATGATAATGAATGATAATAAATGTTAATGAATGATAATGAATGATAATGATTGTTAATAAATGATAATCAATGATAATAAATGATAATGTATGATAATGAATGACAATGAATGATAATTAATGTTAATAAATGATAATGAACAAAAGTAAGGTTTTGCATCCATTATCATGTAGGAATTTGAATTTGGAGGGAATTTTCTAGTGGAGGCAGGTCAATAATAATAAATGATAATGAATAATAACAAATGATAATGAATGATAATGATTGACAATGAATGATTATGAATGATAATGAATGATAATGAGTGTTAATGAGTGATAATCAATGATAATAATAAAGACAAAGACGGTCTTTGCATGCATTATACTGTTGGAATTAATACTTCTTGCAATTTTTTTTCTTCTGGAGGCTTAGGTTAGTAGATGTAGCACAATTGGGATTTTTTCCCGCCAAAATTCAAACATCCCGCCATTTTTTCTTGAGGTTAGGTTAGTGGAGGTAGCACAATTGGACAATTCTCCCACCAAAATCCGCAATCTTGGATGATGTCATGCGATGTTGCCAAGTCTACATGCCGCCTTCTTGGATGACGTCATCGCCGCCATCGTGAATAAATTTGGCAACATTGGAGAGTGGGATGACACGAAGGTTGTCCCCCTACTCACGCTGGCTTTAAAATTTGACGGTCCTCCGAGATTTTCATGACATCGAATTAACTTTCCACGTATAATGGGACTAGAGCAGGATTCTCCAAGTGATATTCCTTGAATAAACCACATGTAAACAGCGTAATCTAGATCCGTTAATAGAACCAATGTTACATATAGAATTTGTGATGTTCGTATTTTGTTTCGTGTATCAGTAGTCGTTGAGTTACCAACCTTATTCTCATTAGATATCTAGGTTGCCTATTCACCTTCCTATAACTTGTCAGTAACCTCGTGCTCATTCGTTATAAAAACGACGACGCTGTTACTTTTAGGCATTTTATTTCGTAAGTTTCATTTACGCGGCAAAGTTGACAGGAACGGCTACTATTTTGGGCAACTTGTTGTTGGTACGTGGGGGGGGGGGGGGGGGGGGAGGAAGTTTCATGGGCAAAACTTTAGAGGGTGGAGGGGGAGCGACTAAGAGTTCGGTTGAGCGACGTTCGGGTAATCGACGATCCAATGTACTTTACTTCCAGTCCTGTCGTCTTTCTTGCACCCTCGGTAACTTCTCCAAAATGTTACTGCTACCAACTTCTGCTTTACTTTCGTGTCATTCACCATTGTTCCTTTCAGTCTTACCATCAACTCTCTGTAGACCCTCGGTCCGGCTCCTCCATCTGTTCACAAACTCTGGTCACGTGAACAACGCACAGGAGGTGACAAAACAAAACATGCGCCTTTCTGGTGACAGTGAGAGGAGTGCAGTACTCTTCTGGAGAGATCCCCTTCATAGCGCGCCTTCAAGAAGGTACCCGTTGCCATATAACGAATTTTATCTATCGGTACTTCAGTCAAAATCTTAGTTCCCAGTAAAATTGTTGCTCCTCAAATAAATTACTTGGTGCGGTTGTGTGACATTAGTTAACCTTCATTGGCTAACACAAAAAGACAGGTAAGCAAGTCAAAACTGACCACAGGGGGAAACATAAGCGAGGGCTACCTGCTAACTTAGTAAACAAGGGTAAATATCAGGGTGATTAACTCATCTCGCCGCCAAGCGGGTTGGGAGGGTGACGGGCGACGAAAACCTTAGAGACGCCGCAGTCTAGATAGGATGCTTGCTTTACACCAGAGCCGAGGTCTTGTGGCAGAGATAACCGGTTGCAACAGCAAAACCAGTATGCCGTCAGACAGTACAATTAGCCACTTTGTTTGATCAAAGGGATCGCTGTCTGGCAGTCACCAGTTACTAGGAGATGTCTACGTCAGTCCACAAGGGAGCACAGTTCTGCAAGCAGCATTGGCTCGTCCTATCTTTAACTGCAAAGCTTCCACCAGATGGCACATACGCTGCACACACACCACCCGTCAGTTTTCCTACTGAGACACTAACAACACAGCAGGCCGCTGCCCACCTTCTGCGTCTGCGTCTGTCTCTGTCCACGCCTTACATTCAAGAGGGCGTCGTTACGACGGTTGTTCATTGGTCAACTAAATGTATGAGTTTTAATGAAGTTTCTCCGGGCATCCATCGTCTCATATCAAACTTGCCTCAGTAGATTACACTCACACTGAACCGCTGCAACATGATCACCTTACAAATTATTTATTTTCATCATGTGGCGTGCTAGAGCCGTTTATTTGCCAAAAAACATTTGGATGTTATCCGGCTTGGCTGTTCTTGACACGTATTTTTCTTACTACATCTCACACAATTGGACAGTTTCGGCCTTGCAGACCATTTTCAACTTTAACACCTGTCGATGTGTTGTACAATTGTACTATTGTAATCTCTGTTATACAACAGGACACCTATACAAAACGTCGACGCTTACTCGGCCTAAAAACAGTCTGTAAGGCCGAAACTGGGCAATCAAGCGGCATGTAATAAAGAGAATTAGGGTCAAAAATAACAAAGGCTGTAAACTGAAAATGTCCTTTCACAATATTTTCATCGACCTGAGTCGTTCTTGATGATGTTGACTTTCATCGACAATTTCATTTAATTTCGAACTTCACACTTCAAAATAATTGTAACCAGTAAAAGTAAGAATGCCAAACGGAAGAATTAGCACCCCAAAGTAGTCTCTTGTTCAGCTTAACTTTATTTATTGTTGTGATGAACCTTGGAGCGATAGTAAATAATCACTTCCTCTTGATAATGATTCTGACTTACTTTTTCCTCACCAACTGTAGCTCTTCGTCATTAACTTATCAGTAAACTTATTTTCTGCATCACTCTGTAATATCAAATTCAACTACATTTTTTTTCTTTTTTTCATGTTTTCACTATTGCAGAAGGAATTATAGGGAACTATCAATGTGGTTTCAGGAGAAACAAATTAACTATAGACCAGTATTTTACGCTCAAATAGGTAATCGAGAAATGTTGGGAGCAATACGTTCATACTCTTAACCTTTCGTTGATTTCAGAAAAGCATCTGGCAGACTGTATAGAGCACAATCACCAATTTCCTCAATGAGTTTCAGTCTGAAAGAAAGTTAATACGTCTAGTACAGATTTGTGTAAAGAAAATTTATCGCGGGATAGAGATAACTTCAGAATGTCACAGCATTTTCAAGTCAGAACTGGTCTTAGACAAGGAGACGCAATATCACAAATACTCTCTAATTTAATTTTAGAAAGATAGAGAAAATCAAAAAAGTGAACTAAGCTCACATATAACTGGGTAAAAACACAACTAATCGGCTTGCATGTGCAGACGACTTTGTTTTAGAAAGCGGCAGCAAAGAGAATAGGCAAAGCAAGACAAGTTCTTACGGAAAATTTGTAAGGAAAGCAGGTTTACTAATTAATGAGAAGAAAGTTGAGTACATGACCACGAAGGAAGCACCCAGTGGTGGAACCCCATCGACTGCTGAAGAAGTAACTTTTAAAAGAAAATACACACATCAAAACAAGTTTTGTATCACCCCGGTTCACAGAACTTCTGAATATAGACGTTGACTATGGATAATGTATCACAGACACAGTCCCTTTGACTGTTCAGAGGTGTCACTAAACCCGCCATAGATGTACACAACCATGTATTAGTAAGGCCGATTAGATAGAGGGGGGCCGATAGACGATCAGTTCCACTCATTCCACCAGGAAGGAGGTACTTGGTTCGTGTTGTCTGTAGTTCAACGTAGACGATCAATACCTCAGTTCGATCGCTTCCGCAATTTTACTTTGTGCCAGGGAGGGCTCTCAACGAGGGAAGTGTACAGGGGTCTCGGAGTGAACCAAAGCGAAGTTGTTCGGACATGAAAGAGTGGCAAGAACAGTCTATGACGTGCCTCGCTCAGGCCCCCAAGGGGTACTACTGCAGTGAATGACCGCTACCTACGAATTATGGCTCGGAGGAACCCTGACAGCAATGCCACCATGTTGAATAATGCTTTCCGTGCAGCCACAGGACGTCGTGTTACCACTCATATTATATGCAATGGGCTACATGATGTGCAACTTCACTCCCGGTGTCCATTCCGAGGTCCATCTTTGCAACCACGATACCATGCAGCGCGGTACAGATGGGCCCAGAAACATGCCGAATGAACCGCTCAGGATTGCAATCACGTTCTCATCACCGATGAGTGTGGCGTATGCCTTCAACCAAACAATCGTCGGAGACGTGTTTGGAGACAACCCAGTCAGGCAGAACGCCTTAGACACAATGACAAGCGAGTTTATCAAGGTGGAGGTTCCTGCCGTTTTTGGGTGCCATTGTGTGGGGCCACAATGAAAGAGGACGTGCTACTGGGTATTGCAGGTACCGGCGTGTAGAGAAATTTGGACCACCACCTCCGAAGGTTCACTGTATGGTAGTACAACATGCAATGTGTGGTTTTCATGAGCAACAAAAAGGGCGGAAATGATGTTTACGTTGACCTCTGTTCCTATTTTCTGTAAGGTTCCGGAACTCTCGGAACACAGGTGATGCAAACCTTATTTTGATGTGTGTATTTAAAAATCTGGCAAGCATTTTAACAAGCAGAAAAGGATGGCGATTGCGATGGAAGGAATTGCAACGGCAAATAGAGCATACTTACTGGACGTGCTGTGCATTAGAGCTGTTCCAAGACGTTTTAAAGTAAGTACAAAAGTTTATCTCTCCTAGTATCTCCGTATGGGTCACTTTTTACGCTAAGGAGAAAAAAAATGAACAGAATTGCTTGTCTTCGGAAGAATGAATATATTTAAGGTTCAAATGGTTCAAATGGCTCTGAGCGCTATGGGACTTATCATCTGAGGTCATAAGTCCCCTAGAACTACACTAACCGAAGGACATCACACACGTACATGCCAGAGGCAGGATTCGAACCTGCAGACTGTAGCGCCTAGAACAGCTCGGCCACAACGGCTGCCTATATTTAAGGAAAATATTTGATGTCAAGAGGTAGACCCGTCAAAGGAAAGGAGGGTATTGAAAAGCCAGGAACTGTCAATCCTGTACTTACAATATACAATCCGAAAGATGAAGAAAAGAATTGGATGTGGCCTGGTCACTTACATAACTCGCCATTACAATTGCTGCTCCACGAAGATGACGTGCTACAGACGTGAAATTAACCGACAGGAAGAAGATGCTATGATATTCAAATGATAAGCTTTTCAGAGCATTCACACAAGGTGGGCGCCGGTGGCGACACCTACAACGTGCCGACATGAGAAACGTTTCCAACCGATTTCTCATGCACAAACAGCAGTTGACCGGCGTTGTCTGGTTAAACGTTGTTGTGATGCCTCGTGTAAGGAGGAGAAATGCGTACCATCACGATTCCGACTTTGATAAAGGTCGGATAGCAGCCTATCGCGATTGCGGTTTATCGTATCGCGACATTGCTGCTCGCGTTGGTCGAGATCCAATGACTCTGAGCTGAATACAGAATCGGTGGGTTCAGGAGGGTAATACGGAACGCCGTGCTGGATCCCAACGGCCACGTATCACTAGCAATCGAGATGACAGGCATCTTATCCGCATGGCTGTAACGGATCGTGCAGCCACGTCTCTATCCCTGAGTCAACAGATGGGGACGTTTCCAAGACAACAACCATCTGCACGAACAGTTCGACGACGTTTGCAGCAACATAGTCTATCTGCTCGGTGACCTTCGCTGCGGTTACCCTTGAAGCTGCGTCACAGACAGGAGCGCCTGCGATGGCGTACTCAACGACGAACTTGGGTGCACGAATGGCAAAAGGTCAGTTTTTCGGATGCATCCAGGTTCTGTTTACAGTATTATGATAGTCGCATCCGTGTTTGGCGACATTTCGGTGAATGCACATTGGAGGCATGTGTTCGTCATCGCCATACTGGCGTATCATCCGGCGTGATGGTGTGGGGTACCATTGGTTACACGTCTCGGTCTTGTTCGCATTGACGGCACTTTGAACAGTGGACGTTACATTTCAGATGTGTTACGACCCATGGCTCTACATTTCATTCGATCCCTGCGAAACCCTACATTTCAGCAGGATAATGCACGACCCTATGTTGCAGGTCCTGTACTGACCTTTCTGGATACAGAAAATGTTCGACTGCTGCCCAGGCCAGCAGATTCTCCAGATCTCTCACCAACTGAAAACGTCTGGTCAATGGTGGCCGAGCAACTGGCTTGTCACAATACGCCAGTCACTACTCTTGATGAACTGTGGTATCGTGTTGAAGCTGCATGGGCAGCTGTACCTGTACACGCCATCCAAGCTCTGTTTGACTCAATGCCCAGGCGTATCAAGGCCGTTATTACGGCCAGAGGTGGTTGTTCTGGCAACTGATTTCTCATGATCTACGCGCCAAAATTGCGTGAAAATGTAATCACATGTTAGATCTAGTATATTACATTTGTCCAATGAATACCCGTTTATATCTGCATTTCTTCTTGGTGTAGCAATTTTAATGGCCAGTAGCGTAATTAGGACGGAAGGGGAAAGACTGTCGCGACACAGCATTCTTTGTATCCGTGGAGGGAGGAGGGCTGGAGGGAGGCCACGAACAAGATTTAAGGATGGTATCAACAGGGATATGGGGACGATTGGTCTGAGGAAAGGTGAACAGACTACGAATGACAGGAACGGGAATAACTGATAGAACAATGTAGAGAACGCATATGGTCTCCAATGCCAAAACGACAGTTAAGCAGAACAGAAAAGAAGATGATAATCCATTTCTCTCATTTCTGAACAGTTATGTGCTTCAGAAAATCATTCCCAGTAACATGTTTATGGATTTAAATACCATATTTGATACCTGGTAACCTTGTTCGCGAAGAGTTCAATGTTTCCTTGCGGTATTCTGTTTCTTACGCCATCGTTTCCTCGTTAATTGCGCTATACATTGATTACAGGATAGTAGAATTACTTCACTTCGCCATGGATAATCTCACTTCCACTACGCAAATCATTTGCCATTCTTTCGATCACAACCGACATTTGTTGCTCTTCAAACTCTTCATTCCATGCAACATGTTCCGTAATTCCTACTTAGTTTTACAGAGGACAGCGATGTTTTCAGCATGTTATTTAATGCCACCCTTTACCTTCAATTTTAACCGACTTCTGAGACAAACTTTTACTTTCTTCAGTTGTTTTTCAACACACAGACTGAACAGTAGAATGGATAGAAATATCATTGTACTACGACCTGTTTGACTCGAGCGCTTCTCTTACAGTCATGCGTTCACGTTTTTGCTTTTGGTTTTTGTACATATTTGTACACCTATTAAAGTAACCCTGTTTATGGCAGACAGTTACGGTTGCAGGCCTCCTATGTTATGGCTTCCAAGGCAACAAAAATTTGACTTTCAGAATTCTACGCCATTATTCACCGGATTGAAAAATGTCAAATGATGCCATAATCTACTCATTAAGAGATATAATCACGTGTTGCAGGTTTAACACAGCACCACAACTATTAAAACTGAGCGGCTGTGAGTAAAAGTGGTCTAAATGCACATTTGGTTAGCAATACACCAGTAGATTACTATGCATACTTTTAAGAGTACTTATAGAAATATCTGATGTACATTTAAATAGGCAGTTTCTACATCTTCAGACAAAATCAGCAAAATATTGACACAACAGAACATAACCGTCGGTCATACATGTATGGGATGTAATAAAGATTTTTGTATCTCTGAAAAGATGAAGGAACGCTTCAATCATGTATTGCTCCACGTCATAACGGTTACCGTGAGATTGATCGGTGGACCACGTAACTAACTAACTAATCAGGGGGAACTTTCTCGCAATGAACAAATCATCTTCATCACAGCCAACGTCTAAGAAACGTAAACGGAGTGAGGCTAACGATTAAAAGACCCTCCCAGCTGCACCATGGTTCCTCATGGTGTCACGTACTGAAGACGGTCAGTCATTCGCTAAGGTGAATCGGTTTTTTATTCAGAAAGGTGTTGATGCAATGGTACTTTGGTTTTGGAGGCAACTTCTGATTCTCAAGCACAACAATTGCTTGCAGCTTCACTCCTACACAACTACCCTGTTCGTGTAGAGGCCCATCGAACTCTGAATTCATCCTGTGGTATTATTTACACTAGGCTGTTATGGTCTGACCGAGGCAGAAATCAAAACGACCCTCTCTGATCAGGATGTCATTGCAGTCCATCTGGTGACGACACGCACTTTTGGAGGAGTGGTTGGCTCTGAGCACTATGGGACTTAACTTCTAAGGTCATCAGTCCCCTAGAACTTAGAACTACTTAAACCTAACTAACCTAAGGACATCACACACATCCATGCCCGAGGCAGGATTCGAACCTGCGACCGTAGCGGTCACGCGGTTCCAGACTGTAGAGCCCTTAACCGCTTGGCCACACCGGCCGGCGGAAGAGTGGTGCTGCCGTCAAATATGAAAGCAAGTTATGAAGTTATCACAGTCACACCGTACATTCCGAAACCGAAGCGCTGGTACCAGTGTCATCGCTACAACCACACTCCGATATCCAGTCGTCATCTGACCAATTGTGTAACTTGTGGTAGGAATGCTCACAAGGGCGACTGTACGCTTCTTTCTTCCCGCTTTTATCAACTTCAGTGGCGACCATGACACCTACATCCGAGATTGTCCAATGTATCGCGATGAGACCCGTGTGAAGGAAAAAGTGCATTACCGTGTCACTCGCAAGTTATGGCTAGACGGAAACTCTGGAGTCTATCATCAGGCATTAACAGTACTGTTCTTACTGCTTCTCGCTCCACAGAGGACATGGTCACACAGACATGCGACTTCAAATTCAGAACCATGGTTGTGAAATCGCCCAATGTCATGGTAGCATCCCCATCTCCTCCTCCAGCTGTGCAACAAGCCGCCAGCCTTTCGCCTCACCGCAGGAAGCCACCCGCTACACAATCAGCAGCCCTGGAAGGACAGTATGAATACTTCCTGGAGATTTCCTACGTCCTTCCAGTCAACAAACATCGGAGTCTTCCTCTGCCAACCGAAAAGGCTTCAAGAAGTCAAACAAAGGCAAACGGTCTGGTCCTTCGCCGACTCGCAGAACTTCTTAGTCGGTACCCCCACGTGGTACAATCGCCCGGCCGACCCCCGTGTCGCTGTTGTGTACTGCCAACCGTTTTTCTGCACTGAACTCCGCAGAACAACAGAAGGAGAATGCTGATGCCTCTATAGATTTCATTGAGTAGGATCCTCCAGCCTCGGCGGCCTATAGCAGTGCGTCTTCGAAAGCTAGCACTCGGCTGAACCTAGGTAACGCCCCTTCGTTTTTCCCCTCTCTTCTCTCCCAGTAATGACTCTCGCAAGTGATCATTTGCCTCCTTCGATCCAACAAAGAGGACTTACGGGTGCTCTTGGAATCACAGCGTCCACTTGTTCCCTGCCTCCACGAAATAAAGTTGCTTCCTCACGACCGTTTTAAGTCCTCTTGAGGTCCTCTTTTCCTTTTCTCTCTTGACCTTTTCCTTTTATACCATTTACATCCCTCCGTCATTTGGTGTCACCAGGGCATACTTCCTCCAGCTTGTTGGATAACTCTTTCACCCTGTTCAGCTGCTCGGTGACGTTAACCGCACCAACCCCTTTGGGGCTCTCCCAGAACCTGTCGGAGAGGTCCACTCTTGGCTGTCCTTCTCAATGATCTTAACCCCATATGCCTGAACACGGGAGCACCCACGTTCCTTCCATACTCCACGAACACCTGTTCCCATTTGGACCTCGCCTTCTACGCTGCCCACCTAGCGTATCATCGTGAGTGGTCCTTTCTCTCTGACACGTACTCGAGCGGCCATTCCCCCCGTGCTATCCGTTTACTGAGTCCTACCCGACCTATGTGCACACACAAATGGCAAATTACTAAATCCGACTGAAGGTCTTACTCCTCCCTGGCGACCTCCGAAAAATCACATTTCCCCATTTGCGATGACCAGGTAGAATATACTACAAACGTTATCCTTACTGCTGCATAACGTTCCATCCCTCGCACTTTACCGCGCCGTGTCCCGCTCCCTTGGTGGACTGGGATGTGCCGCCGCGTAATCCGCGCGCGGGGACACGCTCTCCGCGTTTGTAGCCGTCATTCTACGATGGCAAACTGCATTCGTTATAAACAGTTGCATGCACAGTGTCATCGCGTTTTTTCGGAATAGCAAGAAAACTAGCTGGTTTCATTTACCAGTTCTTTTAATAATTCCTATAACTCCGGCGAGCTCTGTGTTGTCGTCTGTCAACAGGTGATGACATTTTGCATCACCACCTTCATGGGAAGAACCTTTCAGATATTAAACCTCTCCAGTGGCTTGGACGAACTCTCGCCGTGAGGAGATCATTTTAGGTAGGAGGCGTATTTGGCAACGTCGTTTAGCCATCACTAAAGTGGTGCCCTCAACTTTTGACGTTCGCCATTTCCTCACTGAATGCCCTACTTTTAAGCACCTACGCTCCAATTTATGTTTACTCTTTGAGCTGTCGGCTGTTTTAGGGAACGACACGCGGGCTGTCGACCGCGTTTAATTTTTATCCGTCGTAGCGGAATGACGAAAGACATTTAATCTTTAGTCCCGGACCTCTGTTTCTCTATGGCGCATTTTATAGAACTTTCTCAAAGTACATATTTTTAGCTTCTTCCGTCGATTGGGTTTAATGTGTAGTCGCTTTTAACTTCTTTTTTTCTCTTCGTGTTCTACGGTTCTGACGTGGGCTCGTTGTGACCCTAGTTGTTTCTCCACCATATAGACAAAACAAAACAAAACAAAGGCAGGATGCAGACAGTGAAGGAGGTCAGAAGAAAGTTTTCCATAGTGGAGACGACAACAAACCAAATGGATATTAGGGAAAAGTATCTGATGTTTCGATTGTAACTCCCACAATTAATAAATATCAATTTTTTCAGTTTGCTTCAGCAAGCACTTGTACAATTTGTACTCTCAGCCCCTCAAATAGAAACTGTGTATTTGTCGTTAGGCAGTGTAACACATTGCGCGTAAATTTCCCAGTCTATAATCATCCACTATTTGAGAATGAGGGCACTTAGAGATTACTAACAAACATTACACATATTTTCAAACTTTTTCTGAGGTTTTTCTCGCTTACAAGCTTAATGTAAAAATATGTAAGGTATTAAATGACCTGTAATGGGATCAGACGTTTGAAGCTGTTTTATACATGTTGTTCGATCCTTCAATTTTTCTAAGCATTTGGCACTCACATGAGACACAGGCAGTGATGTACAAGACAAAGGTACTAACACGACAATAACAATCCTAGAAAACCCATTTAAATTTCAGCTACTCATTTCTGGACGTCTCACCGAACCTCACGGGTTTGGCTGTTCTTACATCAGCAGTTATCAAGTTATTTAGAGGAACATCATCTCAGAAATCTTCAAATGGTGGAAACACTCTTGCCGGCTGGCTGATATTCCTACGTATGCTTGGTAAAACAGTATTGTAAATTTTCATCCGCGGCAGCGGTAATATCAGCGAACAGACAAGAATTAGCTCCGTCAAAAAGAAGGAAGCTTTTGCCATGGCTCTTTGTGCAGAAGAATTCTTAATCGAATTTACCAACGTAATGGCTGTCAGAACTTTTTCCGTTGTCTCACACAACGCATTCGTCTTTCCTTTGAACAAAACCATACCCTGACATATTGCATTAACTTATATAAGTACTTTTACATTGTTGAGGAGAAATAATACTAACTGTCATTGCCCCCTTCGGCGCAAACACGTCCTTTCGTCTGTCACGAGGCAAGCGGCAAAGCTTCTGATCCACGCTCAATATATATTTAGGAGGTTCCCATAAAATAGTTATCTGCAATTACCTTTCTCGGTTTTCCAAAGTAATCTGAGACAGTAAATTTGTCTAAATTAGAACCTCTGCCTCACTTATCTCTTGAGCTCTCCTATTTGAAGTTGAAAATTCAGTTTGTGTTATTGAAGGATGCTCTAATGTAATTCATTTCGTAGAAACAAAATACTGTTCAATCAAGAGTTCGTTTTGCAAGCTTTCTATAAAAGATATTGCACAAATGAAAAAAAAAATACTGACTAATCGGTTATGAAAAGCCTTCTCTTCGTATAACGTGGACTTCAGATGTCGCGTTCGACTGCTGAGCAATACTGACGTTTGGTTGGCCCTATGTTGCACAAGTGGACAGTGTTGCGAAACAAAACTTCGAACTTAGTGAAATACCAGTCTGAAACATTAAAAATGGTTCTAATTAAACACCGAAGAAAGTAATCATGTGCTCAGTGAAAACTACTTTACTAAAGCTCATTATGAAATGAAATTTCTGACTTGAAAAAACCACAAAAATAAAATATAGCTCTACGCTGAAGAAAAATAACACGCTTGAGATTACCTACACCGTTCATTGTAAACTAATCTGCTTGCTTAGCACAACATCTGATAATTGTGACCATGAACTATTTCCTCGTACGATCTTCCCTGAAAAAAAGTAACTTATCTTCTGCTCAGCATGCAGTTTTGTGTATGGTATACTGTCGTTGTCGAAAGCGAACTGAAATAAGCAGATGCAGAAAACGTAAACTACTCATTACAAAACGTATCTTTGTTTATGAAAAGTAATATGTGACTCCATGTGGCGTAAGTTGCATTGTACACACGACAAAATATTTAAAATTTTACTTAGAATGATTCCAGTGTGTTATACGTTAGCGAAAATAGTTCTCAAAAAATTAAATTCTAATTATTGGAAAAAAGCTGTACAGCATTAGGAGACTGTAGCTATTACGAAATTCTCTCATTACAAGAAGTACAGACATACCAGTCAATTGCGTTATTTGAACATAACGGATATAAAGAGATCAAATTACCAATAATCATGATCGTTATTAATTATGTGAGGGATAAACGTTTCTTTCAATTAATAGCTCTGACAAACAAACGTTACATTCTTGCTCTTGTATTGGTTACCTTGAAGGATTCCTCCAAAATATCTTCTTCGTCAGTAGCTTAATAAAATATCTTTACAAACAAGTTTAAACTTCATAATAAAGTATTCCAGAAAATTACTCTAGGATTTAGAAATATCAAATCTGTTTCTCTGAAAACTCAACTGCCGGATACTATGCGCTTCATAACTGACAGATGGGTAAGTGCACCACTGATATACTTACACGCAGAGTCATGGATCTCATTCACTACTCGTGCAGCGCAAATATTCATCTTTGTCACAAGGCGGCACAGGTGAATTATTTATAAGGCAGAAAACATACAAAAATCTTACAGTCTGTAAGGAACACGCATATCTAAGCCAGTCTCAATGTTCTGAGCCAAGTTTCATTTTCTTGTTCAGACAGTAACACGACGAGTTAAGCCATTTTCTTTTCATAACTACCGCTTAGAACTTGACTGCGTTCGTAGAGGTATTCAGAACTCTTCAGCAGTGGTAGAGTCACTACATTTGTATTGCATGTAACGTTCTTCCTATACCCTCCCGTGACCACTTTCATGGCTTTTAGGTTCTGTTATTACCACCCGCGCAAGTATCCTAAAGGCAGGAAAAAATATGCGCTTCATTTCACCATGGTAAGTTAAAATTGTCGATGCTGTTGCTAATGATAACCACCTCAGCAGTAGGGGTCCCTATCTGCTAACTCTCACTTAAATTACAGCTAATTACTGCAGAGCACAGCAAGATGCGATTTTTCAAAGAAATTCATTCTTGTTATTAAACCTGAGCCTTGTTAGAGACCACCAACTTTTCCTTCTTGCGTTATACGCTACTCCAGTATCACTAAAAAACTGATTACACAGTGTGAACGACAAGTAAACTACATTTTCAGAAGTATACGTACATTACTTACAAGTTACTGTAGGTACCTCAAAAGTTCATACTCTTCGAAGCTACTCAAGGCAACCTCACAACATGTAGGTATATGACTCTAATGCGTTACTAGTACCGTCAAGTGCTCACTAACAGGAGGTTTAATAAGTACTGTCACCTTGCTGATACCGATTATATTTTCGAAATTACGGGTGTGAGCCTTAATTAAAGCCGGAAGTTATTTGACACACTCACCAAAGTGATTAGAAAATTAACACGGTAATACCTGTCAAAGAATCCAAGAGCGCATTATATAATTTCATCTGTGTGCTTTGATAATTCAGTTTCTTGAGTTTCTGCGTGTCAGTTTAATACCTAATACACACAGTTCTCGCGTTTTCGTTTGCGTAGGAAACTAGACCGATTTTGTGACATATTACAAGTTCATAATAAGGGGGGAGTTATTTAAATTCGTCTGAGTGCTTCGGTAGTTCAGTTTTTGGATCTCTGCGTGTTAATCTAATTTCTTAGCCACAGTTCCTCCGTTTTCGTCAGCGTCTACTGTAGAGTTCCGCAGCACGTGTCGATAGCCCGTTTATCTGGATAGTGTAGTTTTCTACGTTACTTAGCATGCATAGGGACTGTGATTGTTGTGTGCGGATACGAACCGAATTGCTGACACATCGCTCTCAGCTTCAGGCTCTGATGCCTCTGGTTACACAGTTTGAAGCTGCAGTGAATGAACACCACGGACGTCCAGCACGTAAGAGTCGTCCGATCGGTCTTCATTGGTGTCCAGCCGAGTTATTGCTCGCACTGATGTCGACACCTCTCCTGTGATCGAGTGGGAGGTCACCTCCGGGTGTGGCAGACGGCAATAGACTTCCCAGGGGGCCGCAAATAACGCCTCCCCGATTTGTCTGACAAACAGGTTCCAGGTGCTGTCTGTGGCTGCTATTGTTGCTCCGCCAGATTCAGTGACTTATCCTGTATCAGAAGAAACCTCTCAGCCTGCAAGATCCGGGCAGTCACAGAGCGTGGGAATATTGATAGTTGGGAGCTCCAATGTTAGGCGCGTTTTAGGGCCCCTTAGGGACATGTCTGCCAAGAAGTGGAAGAAAGCCAATGTGCATACCGGGTGGAGCCATTCCAGATGCGGAACGGGTTTTACGGATTCCGTGAAGAGCACAGGGTGCAGCCAACTACAGATGGTGCCTCACGTCGATGCCAATGATGTGTGTCACTTTGGATCGGAGGAGATTTCTTTGGTGTCGAGCGGCTGTTAGTCTTGCCTGCGAGATGAAAGCAGGGCTATTTGCAGCATAGTCGACTGGACCGATTACAGACCTCTGGTATAGAGCACAGGTGATGGTCTGAATCAGAGGCCCAGACAGGTCTGCGACCGTGTAGGCTGCCGATTCCTAGGCATGTGCCATTGGGTGGCTGGGTTTCGGTTTCCGCTGAATAGATGAGGAGTCCACAAACGCAGGAGGTGACTGCACTGGTAGTAGGGGCTGTGTGGCGTGGACTGGGCTGTTTTCAAGTGTGGAGCGTCTCGGGGAAGCACAAAAAGGGCGTCAGTCACAACGGGTGCAGCCCTATACAGGAAAAACGTAGATACAGAAGCCGTCGGTATAACCGTTGTAAATGGACGTAGCTATGTTACGGAAGTACCAGAGGTCCAAGGGCTAGTAGAAAGCCCTGATGCTCAGATCGTTATAGGCACTGAAAGCTGGCTAAAGCCGGAGTAAAGTTCAGCCAAATATCTGCGAAGAACCTAACGGTGTTCCGAAAGGATAAGCTAAACACAGTTCGCGGTGGTGTGTTTGTTGCTGTTAGAAGTAGTTTACCTTGTCACGAAACTGAAGTACGTAGCTCCTGTGAGCTCGTATGGGAAGAGGTCATTGTTGGCAACCGGAATAAAATAATAATTGTGTTCTTTTACCGACATCCCAGTTCAGATGATACAATTGCTGAAAGGATCAAAGAAAACGTGAGTTTGATTTCAGACACTTTGCCGACTCATAAAACTATAGTTGGTGGTGACTTCAATTTGTTCTTGATTCCGAAATTCCTTCACCAAGGAAAACGAGGTAAACATTCCAGAATTCGCATCAGCAACAGCTGTCAACATGAATATCGAAGAAGTAGATATCCTCGGAGTAGTGAAGCAATATAAATCACTCAACAAAAGCAAGTCCTCCGGTCGAGATTGTATGCCAGTTAGGTTCCTTTCAGAGTATGCTGATACGATGGCTCCATACTTAACAATCATATAAAATCGTTCGCTCGACGAAAGATCTGTACCCAAAGACTGGAAAGCTGTACAGGTCACACCAATACTCAAGAATGTTAGTAGGAGTAATCCACTAAATTACAGGCCTCTATCATATGCTTCAGGATTTTGGAACATATATTGCGTTCGAACATTATGAATTACCTCGAAGGAAACGGTCTGTTGACACACAATCAATATGGATTTAGAAAACATCGTTCTTGTGAAACACAACTAGCTCTTTACACACGCGAAGGGTTGAGGCAATTGACAAAGGATTTCAAATTGATTCCGTTTTTCTGGGTTTCCGGAGGCTTTTGACACTGTACCACACAAGCGGCTTGTAGTGAAATTGCGTGCTTATGGAATATCGTCTCACGTATGTGACTGGATTCGCGATTTCCTGTCAGAGAGATCACAGTTCGTAGTAACTGACGGAAAGTCATCGAGTAAAACAGAAGTGATTTCTGGAGTTTCCCAAGGTAGTGTTAAAGGCTCTTTGCTGTACCTTATCTATATAAACGATTTGGTAGACAATATGAGCAGCCGTCTTAGGTTGTTTGCAGATGACACTACCGTTAATCGACTAGTAAAGTCATCAGAAGATCAAAACTGATTGCAAAACGATTTAGGAAAGATATTCGAATGGTGAGAAAAGCGTCAATTGACATTAAATAACGAAAAGTGAGTGGTCATCCACATGAGTGCTCAATGAAATCCGTTAAACTTCGGATACAGATAAATCAGTCAAGTCCACGGGCCGTAAAATCAATTAAATGCTTACGAATTACAATTAGGAAAAGGTTAAATTGGAAGGAACTCATAGAAAATGTTGTGGGGAAGGCTAACCAAAGACTGCATTTTATAGGCAAGACGTTTAGAAAATATAACAGATCTGCTGAAGGTACTGTCTCCGCTAAGCTTGTCCGTCCTCTTTTAAAATACTGCTGCGCGGTGTGGGATCCTTACCAGATAATACTGAAGGAGTACAGCCAAAAAGTTCAAAGAACGACAGCACGTTTTATATTACCACGAAAATAGGGGAGAAGGTGTCACTGAAGTGAAACAGGATTTGGGGTGGACATCTTTAAAAAAAAGTGTTTTTCGTTGCGGTGGAACCGTCTCATAAAATTTTAATCCCCAACTTTCTCCTCCGAACGTGAAATTATTTAGTTGACGCCGATCTACATATTGAGAAATGATCACCCTAATAAAACAAGGGAAATCACAGCTTGCACGGAAAGATACAGGTGTTCGTTTTTTCCGCGCACTGTACGAGATTGGAATAATAGTGAATTGTGAAGGTAGTTCGATGAACCTTCTGCCAAGTACTTAGATGAGATTTGCAGAGTATCCATGAAGATATAGATGTAGATGCCTTACAGAAGTACAGACAGAAAACAGTTGCCGCTGTTTTTATAGTGCTACTAGTATTCTGAGAGTAACAGGACGCTGTCTATTGCAAGAATTATTGAGGTAAATATGTTTACAAGGAAGTCATAGTATTTCCTTCATTATCACCCCTGAAGATGCTGGTCGACCTATCTTTATTTTCAGCTCCATATCATTTCCTCTTTTGACTCCAGACCCTAATGTCCGATTCGGATAGATGCTACACAGGGGATATACGACAATATGTTCTCTATAGCTCTTGAGTTTTTCTGAAATCCTGTATTGCTGCCTCAACTATGCAGCTAACGAGCATTTCCCGGTAATACCATTCGTCCTTCATTTCCAGTTTGAATACCAGTTTTAAAGCCGGCCGAAGTGGCCGTGCGGTTAAAGGCGCTGCAGTCTGGAACCGCAAGACCGCTACGGTCGCCGGTTCGAATCCTGCCTCGGGCATGCATGTTTGTGATGTCCTTAGGTTAGTTCTAAGTTCTAGGGGACTAATGACCTCAGCAGTTGAGTCCCATAGTGCTCAGAGCCATTTGAACCATTTGAACCAGTTTTAAAATCAACAAATGTTTGGCTGGTTTACTTTATGAAATACTGCACAAGATGAACAAGTTCGTTAATTTATGGTATGCACACCTATTCCCTAATCCTCTAGAATGCTATTGTCAAGAAAAATTTGAAAATACAGATTATCTTAACTATATGTAAATATCAGCTTTGAAATTAGGGCATACGCTTATCTAACACTTTGTTGCGTTTTACTTACTTTTACATCTCTACATGTTCTTTCAATGAGAAATTCCAAATCACTGTCTACCACATTCAGCACTCGATGGAAATGGGTCGTTAATTTATTGAACAAAGAGATCATATCCCTTAGAAGTACTGATATGTGTTAAAAGCTAGGGAAAAAATAAGCAATAGGACATAATTCCAGAATTAATTTTTCACTCCGCGGTGGGGTGTGTGCTGATATGAAACATCCTGGCAGATTAAAAGAGTGTGCCAGATCGAGACATGAACTCGGGACCTTTGCCTTTCACTGGCAAGTGCTCCACCACGTGTTTTTTTTTTTTTTTTTAATTTTGTTCGTTGTATATTTGGCCGTAGCGGACATCACGTGACATCCGTTGAAGTTCGTTGTTGATACTTTTACTCAGTTTTATTTTATTGCAGAGGCAAACTAGCTCTCTGACCGAACATGCTGAGCTACCGTGCCGGCACCATCTGAGCTACGCAAGCACGGCTCACGACCTGTCCTCACAGCTCGAATTATGCCAGTACCTCGTCTCCTACGTTCTGTTACGACTTCTGCACCACTTGTTAGCAGCAGACACAGTGGCTGCGCCAAAGACTGAGACAGCGTGGAGTATTACAATTATTTATTAAACTTTTGTACGATTTCTCCCTCGTCGTCACTGACTAGCCCTGCGGATCCCTCTGCCTGGCTGCTGCTGTGTAGATTCTCCGACAATGCGCGCAAAGCGCGCTGCTGATCGCACTCGGGAGCCTCAGGCCACCAGTGCTCCGCCGAAGCCAGGATGCCCTGTGGTTGGGATGAACTCGTCGCCATTTGGCGCCCCAGTATGTCACGCCCATGTAGCCGCGTCGCCGTGAGGTCAGCTGCCAACGCCTGCTGCACCGGCGGCTGGGCAGCTGTCAGTTGCGATGTTGGCGAGGTCCCGTCATGGACGGACCACGCGCCATGAGGCCGGGTTGCCGTGAAGTCCGAGCGTCAGTCCCCGGCGGCGCCTATGACCAAGACCGCGCTGGAGCCAGTCCTGCTGGAAGTTCTCGCTGTAGTTAGTCAGCCATGGTGACGATCGAACTCAGGCCGACCTCCACAAATGAAGTTACATCTGGCGGTGATCGGATGATGCCTGCGAGCTGGAACACACTTCCTGAATCGTAATCTACAAAGACTGAACATTCGGATACGGACCACGTCCGTCCTCAGATCTGAACTGCTTCCTAACGGCTTCTGTCTGTTGCTTCCTGCGCTCCACTATTTGTATCCAGCAGGAGGACATTTTTTACCCTCAGTGGTAGCTTTTTGTTATTACTCCCGCAGTATATTGCAGTGTAACTTAACGTGCTGGCCTCACTTCCCCTTACTCAGCACTCTCCAGGCTTTGCTCGGCGCTCGGTCTGTGTGCATCCTTGTGTCAGCCTGCTGGTAGACTGCTGATGTCAGTAAGGCTATCGGTGCCTGCCTACTCTGCAACGCCTCGGTCGCCGGAGGCCTCTGTTTTGCCATTCTCCACTGCATGAAGCAACACTTACTACATATGGCCGCACCACTGCCTGTTCCTAAAAATTAAATTCGACCCTGAATTTATCCTATACATTAACTCTAGTTTTATCCTATATTCTACTTCCTCTCTATATACTTCCAGGTTGCCCTGACTGATGACCTACTGGTAATCCATTCTACAGAAATCTCATGGAGCGGTCTTGCATTAACATACTGACTCCTCCGGTTTCTAAGACATACACCGCATCAATAAATACAATCACCACGGTAATAGTACCGGTTGAAATACCAGTGGTCACTATGCTACGCTTCCACCTGGTACTGTACTCTGCCACATGCCTCAATAATTGCTGCAGTGAATTTTGACCTTCCTTTGAATCTATTAGTTTATCTATCGTTCGCAATAGTGTAGTGTCTAAAGTGTTGTTAATATAATTCAAATTTTCTCCTGGAGCGATGCTGAACGATGCATCTGGCCAGTACAACGTCAGATGAGTATATGTAACCTTGGTGACTCCCGTGACTGTCGCTGGTAAGCTGAAACGATCCCCTACTATTTCGCAATTTGTCCCGTTGATTAGCAAACCGTTGTCCCATAATTCCATCTCTGTGGTTGCTGTCCAATTCCCATCGTCATAACACTTGGCTGATATCCCCTCCGTAGCGTATAATGAATACAACCAATGCCTCCCAACTTGCTGAAAATGTGGCGTAGGCTTCACTATTATTCTCCAACACTCTGAAGCTTCTGCTTCTGCCATAAGTAACTGGATCTCACACGACCCCTTGCGCGTGAAAACAGCCCATGATGGACCAATGGAAACTGACTACATTAGATATCTACTGAACTCTAAACTCGACATAGAAGGTGAGTATCCCCCTCCTTAGAAATTAATAAACCTCCTGTGTCCTGAACTGTAAGCCTTTCCCCATGCGCTCCCATCTGACTGGATAAGGATGCACTGTTTAACAGTGATACTGTCTCCCCACAGTGGTTACTGGAAATCTAATCTCTATATAAACTAGATCCGTTGTCAACTTAATCCTAGAAATATGATAAAAAAGTGACATACTCGCTTCAGTTATTGGCACTACGTGCTCTACCCACTCTGGAAACTCTCCCTCTGCCTGCTTCAGACTCCATCTGAATTTTTCTGGTGGCATCAACGTCACACTCAACTGCCCATGCAATGCGTGATGTACTGCCTCTTGCAATTCATCCATCCACACTCTGCATCACCAGTGCTGTTAACCATTTCCAGCTTCCTTTCCACTATATCCAATCGCATTTGTACCTGTTCCAGATCCGTATTCAATAATTTCTGTGTTTGTTCTATATACACTCGTAACCCTGTAGCCATCCCACGCCCCACGCATGTCACATTCAACAACTCTGTACCTAATCCCCGTATCTCTGATCTCTGTTGTGTGTATATCCACTAACTTCCGTATGCTTTACCCCGAGTCGCGATTAACTGTTAAAGAATTGTTCAAATCCTCAATATCGTCTCTCTCAAGTGTTCCTAAAATAGTTGTGAGCAACTTCCCACCTGCATTCAACCTACCCCTCTCTACTTTCTTTCTCGTCCCTGGAATCATGCTCGCGACTTCAGGCAGTTCTTGCTGCCAGAGGACTACACCCCTTACTATCCACTTGTACCCCATCTTGCATCCCCTACCGAATGGAGAGACAAGGAAAAACCTCCCATCACTACCGCTTAATACCAATAATATAACCCTAGTCTGTGCACATAAATAATACACACATGATAATTACTGCTAACTACACATCCCTCGAACGCAACTTATACTTAATACCTGGTTTACTGTCTGCTTCTGGCGCTTCTTTGCCAGAAGGAGAAGTACATATACACGGATCTACTACCCTCTAGAACGGCTTAACTCTACTAACGTAAACCACCATTGTCTTGGTAGGCAACTGCAATTTTACATTGACAGGTGATGTCATTTACACTATCTGGTATGGTCCCTGGAACTTGTTTGTGAACTTCTTGGTTCTCCCTTTTGGAACATACGGATTAGCTTGTACCAACCATTGGCTCACTCTGTACTGTCGCCACTTCCTCGTTGTACCTCCCATTCCGTTCTTGTCGTTCCAACACTTTCGTGTTAGCTCGTCTAACTCTCTGCCATACTTCCTTAATGGTTTTCGCAAATTGCCTTACATTCTCCCCCTCCGCTCCCAGCCTTGGACGAAGCATGTCAAAAGGTGATGGCATCTTCCGCCCATACACCACTTCGTACGGCGACACGCCTGTCGACGTATGTACCTTACTATATATGCACTAGTTACGAATTGCAAGTTCACATCCCAGTCGGTGTGTTGACTATTTACAATCTTAGCGATCGTGTGATGCACTCTCTCCGTTCGTCTGTTTGCTTGCCAATGGATTGGGCTAGTCCGTAGTTTCTTTACCTTCAGTAACTTACACAGTTGCTTCATCAGATGAGACGTGAAATTAGCACCTTGATCCGAGATTAAGGACTGAGGTATCCCATACCCGAGTAACAAATTATTAACTAAAGCTTGTGCCACCGTACTTGCTTTCTGATCTGGTAATGCAACCATGACTAAATACCTAGAGAAGCGCCCAATCAATGTTAACACATACTTATTCCATGCTGCACTACTATTACATGGGGCGAATACATGAATTTCCATTTGTTGGAAAGGTCTCTGGTAATTTTTGAAGCTGAATCTTTTGATAACTCAAGTCCGCACGTTGTGTGCATGGGACACAATTCCTAACGTACTCGTCCACATCTTGACGTCATGTCCTCTGCCAAAACTCCTCCGCTATCCGCCTCTCCGTAGCTCTTCTCCCGCCATGTCCTGAAAGAAAATGGTCATGTGCCTGTTGCAAAGCTTCAGATCCTAACGCGCCTGGTAAGGCGACGCGCGGGCCGCATTTCGTCGACCTGCAAGGTAACCCGTCCCGTACTAGGAACTGCGGTTGCTTTTTGAACTATTGGCAATCACTATCCACGGCTTATGCCCTTTTCCACTCATCTTCAGTCACACCTGCCACTTATCTGCATTGGCATGTTTCATACCTGGCTAGTGTATTACCCTATAATCGAACTCATTGTGTTACTTCACCCATATCACTAGCCTATTCGCTGGGTTTTTCAGACCTAATAACCATTTCAGAGCTGAATGATCCGTCACAACCTTAAACCTTCTACCGTACAGATAACATCGAAAGTACGAAATCCCGTACATTACCGCGAACAATTCCTCCTCCGCCGTGGAGTAATTTTGATCCGCCTTGTGAAGTAGACGAGACACGACGCCATCGGATGTTCTTTGCCATCAATTTCTTGCCGAAGTACACCCCAAGAGCGTGATTAGACACGTCACATTGTAGCATAAACTCCTTCGAAAAGTCTTGAATCTTCAAAACAGGAACTGATGTCAGTATTCGTTTCAACTCTTGAAATGCTTTCTCGCACTCTGACGTCCACTGGAAGGTAACAACTTTTCTTAGCAACTTAGTGAGTGGCCTCGCTATTTCTGCGAACCCCTGTACGAATTTTCGATAGTGGCTCGCAAGACCAATATATGACTGCAGTTGTTTAACCGTTTGCGGATCTCGTACTGCAGAAGTGAGATGAGAATCTGTCCATAACCCGTCCTGACTGATAACATGCCCGAGATAATTTACTTGTGCTTGTGCAAAATGGCATTTGTCCAAACTTAATGTCAGCCGTGCTGCCTCTAATCTTTTAAACACCTCTTCTAACCGTTGCACATGCTGCTGTATACCTTTTGAAAAAATTATAACTTCATCCAGATACGCCATGCATTTTTTCGGTTTCAACCCGCGAAGGACTCCATCCATCAACCTCTGAAATGTTGCTGGAGCGTTTTTTAGTCCAAATGGCATTCTTTTATACTCTAAGTGACCACAATACGTCGCAAGTGCTGTTTTGGGCCTGTCTTCCGGACATACTTCTATCTGGTGATAACCGCTTTGCAAATCCATAGTGGAGAAAAATTTACACTGCCCTAGGTTGTCTAACGTTTCTGTGATATTCGGAATCGGATATACGTCCGCCACTGTCCATTCATTCAAATGTCTGTAATCGCAAGAAAAGCGAAATTGTTTCGACCCGTCCGGTGTCTTCTTCGGAACTAGGACCAACTACTACACCAAGGACTATTACAGTGCTGGAATATCCCATCTTCCAATTGTTTCTCTATTAATTGCTCTAGTACTGGTTGTAATTTTTTCGGTGTTTGTATGGCTTACGATACACCGGAGCGTACACCTTAGCTATCAGTGCACCTTGCGACTCTGAAACATTTGCAACGGCTGTACCCATTGAGAACAAGTTCCCATCGAGTTCAAGCGTATGTTGTGAAAGGTCAATTTTGGTGTGATGTTTAATCGGAAAGTACAACCAAAGTATCACTGAAAATCCCTGTCCCACAGTTGGCAACACCTCCATTTGCTCCCGACACCACACGTTCCCTATCTTAAACTTGAGCTGTGCTGCCCCTAGTGCATCCAATTTTTTATCACCTACTGCGCGCAATCTGCATCTTGGAGCTTCCAATCCTTTCTTGCCCACGAGGTCCACACTGACAACTGATACAGGCGCTCCAGTATCCACCAAAACTCATCGCCACTTATATTTTATCCAAATCATCAAACTACAATCCGCCTCTTCGTGCACTCTCTGAGTACCTCTTTTTACTGGGAATGCCTCCCGACGGCAGGAACACTCCCTTTTCCGTTTAACAGTTTTTTACCTGCTGTGTCATTAACCCGTTTCTTGGGTTTAGACTGCCGTGCCTTTTCTGATAATTGAAACAATGCGTTTCCCTACATCGTCCCTTAAAATGACCTTGCTTCCCACAACGGTAACACTCTTTGGAAGACGAAAAAATTTTCTTGTCATTGCGGCATCTAGTGGCGCTATCCACTCCCTGCAAATGTGTAGCTACGCGCAATTCTGCTGCTAAGTCAGTTGGATTTTCCATCCGTATCCGGCGTGAAAAAACCGGCGGTACGCATCGCAAAAATGCGTCTAAACCTCTAATCTCTGTTTATTTCGATAGAACTTCATTTGCACTTGCATCTTGTGTTAACTCATACGTGTGCACATCCGTTCTCCTATTTCTGTCTGAAAATTCTTCTACCGTTTCACCCGTTTCTTGCATCATTGTCCCCAATTTTTCTCTGAATAGTCTGGCACTGTTTTGTTTCCTAAACCTTTGCAGTAATCCCTCAGCCAACTCTGTGAACATAGTAGCATCCTTTAACCTTCGTGGTATGCCACATAAGTCTTTGCGTCACCTTCTGACTGTAACGTCGCCATTTGTAAACACATGTCATCCGACCAGCTCCACAGTCTAGCTGTACCACGTACATCACCAATGAAAATATTCACATCCTCTGATGTTTTACCCGAGAGGGAAAAAATTAGCCGCTGAACAATCTGCCACACCGGAAAAGACAGTATGCTTGCAATTTGCACTATAGCTTCCCGAGTCTGATTGAGTATTTTGCAACAATATTTGCTCCATCCTCTGCATGTGCTGCTTATGCAACTTATTTTCTTCAATCAGTTTCTTAACTGACTCTGTCAATGCGACTACGGCGTCACTTGTCCACGAGTCTCTGGCATTTTCCGTGTGGTATACCTCACCTCACAAAAATAAGTTAATTCCTAGCACGTCTAATGGCAAGCCATTTGGACTTCTACACTGCCTTGTTACATGACCATAGAAGCCACATACATCACAGGTGCTTGGTACAAATTTTGTGCAGGGAGAGACGTGACCTGTTAATCCAATCACTACACATTTCGATGGTACTAAGTTAAAGTAACTGTCATACCCAGAAAACTGCGATAAGTTAACAGGGCTGCTAGGTCTTTCAAATGACACACTCACATCCCTTAACGTTACCCTCGACATGTCTAGCTACACAGAAAACAAAAACATAGATAGAAGCCAGCTGCTGGACTCACCCTATTCGATGTTTCTCTGTTGGTCCGCAGGGTACTAGTCAAAGTCGATGCGTGGATGAGCCTGACACCACTTGTTACAACTTCTGCACCACTTGTTAGCATCAGACACAGTAGCTGCGCCAAAGACAGAGACGGCAGAGAGTTTTACAATTATTTATTGAACTTTCTTTACAATATCTCCCTCGTCGTCGCTGCCCAGCCCTGCAGATCCCTCTACCTGGCTGCTGCTATGTGGATTCTCCAACAATGCGCCCACTCCGGAGCCTCAGGCCACCAGTGCTTCACTGAAGCCAGAATGCCCTGTGGTTGAGATGAACTCATCGCCGCTCGGCGCCCCAGTACGGCATGCCCACGGAGCCGCGTCGCAGTGAGGTCACATGCCGCCGCCTGCTGCTCTGGCGGCTGGGAAGCCGTCAGTCGCGATGTCCGCATGGAACCCGTCATGGACGGACCACGCGCCATGGGGCCAGGTTGCCGTGAAGTCCGGGCGTCTGTCGCTGGCGGCGCCTGTGACCAAGACGGCGCTGCAGCCGCTCCTGCTGGAAGTTCTCGCTGTAGTTAGTCAGCCATGGTGCCGACCGAACTCGGGCCGACCTCCAGATCTGAAGTTGACATCTGGCGGCGAACGGATGACTCCTGCGAGCTGGAACACACTTCTGGAATCGTCACCTACGAAGACTGAACATTCAGACACGGACTACGTCCGTCCTCAGTTCCGAACTGCTTCCTAATGGCTTCTGTCTGTTGCTGCCTGCGCTCCACTATTTATATACGGCCGGAGGACGTTTTTTACCCTCAGTGGTAGCTTTTTGTTATTACTCCCGTAGTATATTGCAGGGTAACTTAGTGCGCTGGCCTCACTTCCCCTTACTCATCAATGGCCGGAACAGGTCCAAACTTCACAGAAGCTCTGTAGAAAACCCTGCAGAACTAGCACTAGTGGAAGTTTGGAAGGTCGGAGACGGGTTACTGTCGGAATTAGAGCTGTGAGAACGGGTCATGAGTCGTGCTTGGGTGGCTCAGATGGTAGAGCACTTGCCCGCGAAAGGCAAAGTCCCAGAGTTCGAGTCTCGGTCCGGCACACAGTCTCAATCTGCCAGGAAGTTTCATATCAGCGTGCAGGCCGCTGCAAAATGCAATTTCATTCAGGAAACATCACCCAGGCTGAAGCTAACCCATGCCTTCGCAGTATTCTTTCTTGCAGGAGTTCTTGTTCTGCAAGGTTCGCAGAAGAGCATCTATGAAGTTTGGGAGGTAGGAGACGAGGTACTGTCAGAATTCGAGCTGTGAGGACGGGGCGTGAGTCGTGTTTGGGTAGCTCGGATGGTAAAGCACTTGACCGCGTTCGATTCTCGGTACGGCACACAGGTTTAATCTGCCAGGAAGTTTCAGGACATAATTCCTTTATATGCTAACAGGTTGTGACTCACCTATAAGAAGAAATGTGTAACTCAAAACTGACAAAATCTGCCTTGGTTCTCTGTTTAATCAAGTCTCAGTTTGATCCAGAAAGTGAGGATTCATATCCATAACGGCGTATGTATTGTCGTTCTCCTCAAATTTTTGATGCTCTTGTAAGGAATCATCATGGTTTTAAAAACTTGTTACATCATGTGAACATGGATTTGTTTTGCAGTCTATAGTCTTAACATCCTTCACAGTGAAGTCGTAACCGCTAATGCTGGTGTTGTCATACCAGCATTAGCGGTTACGACTTCATTGTGAGAGATGTATCTGTTTATTAGTACAGTCAACGAAGGCTTCTTGAAAATACGTATTTTTGTACTGCTGTGAAGTAATTGAAATGCATACACACTGAGATGACAAAACTCACAGAAATCATCCCAATATCGTGCCGGACCTCCTTTTTGCTATTGGAATGCAGCAGCTCGTCGTGGCATCGACTAAACAAGTCGTAGGAAGTCCACTGCAAAAATTATGGGCCATGCTGTTTCTATTGCCGTCCGTAACTGCGAAAGTGTTTCCGATGCAGGACGTAGTGAGCGAACAGACCTCTCGTTATATCCCACAAATAATAGGTGGGATTCACGTCGGGCGATCTGGGTAGACAAATTATTCGCTCGAATTGTCCCAAAATGTTCTTCAAACGTACCATCAACAATTGCGGTCCACTGAAGTGGCATAGCTGTTTAGGAACGTGGAATTCATGAATGGCTGCAAATCGTCCCCAAGTAAACATGTTCAGCCAATAATCGATTCAGCTGGCCAAGATGACCCATTCCATGCCATCTAAACGCTGTCCACGCCACTATGGAGGCGTCACCAGCTTGCACAGTGCCTTGTTGCGAACTTGGGTCTATGGCTGCATGGGAACTGCTCACGTTCGAGCCGTATCTTCAGCTCTTACCAAACGAAATCAGAACTCTCCCGACCAGGCCACGGTTTTCTATTCGTATAGGGTACAACCGATATGGTCACTATCTCAGAAGGGGCGCTGCAGCCATCGCCTGCTGTCATACCTCTTTAACGCCAAATTTCACCGAACTGTCCTAAAAGATACGTTCGTCGTACGTCCCACATGGATTACTGGGATAATTTTACTCAGTGTTGCTTGTCTGTAAGCACTGATATCTCCACGCTAACACCGCTGCTCTTGGTTGTTAAGTGAAGATGTTCTCAGCTCAATCTTGACACTGTGAATCTCGGAGTATAGAATTCCCTAACGATTTCCGAAATGGAATATCCAATGCACCTAGCTGCATCTAGCATCCTGCATCCAGGTCTGTTAATTCTCGTCGTGTGGCCATAATCATGTTGGAAACCTTTTCATATCAATCACCTGAGTACAAATGACAGCTCTGCCAATGCCCTGCACTTTTACACAGAATACAGGAGGTCCTACAGCCATCTGTACATGCGTACCTCGCTATTTTGTGACTTTTGCCACCTCAGTGTATAACGTATTGTTGAACGGGTTTTTAATGGAAGCTACCATTTTAACAAATGGAAGCATGCACAGTGAGAAAGTTAAGGTCATCACCAGGATCTCCACCACACGACCAGACTTGTACACAACATTCAGAGGGCTTCAGATTGCACAAGGTTACCTTCGCAATGAGAATAAACCCGTCCTAGGGTCAGACAATTGCAGTGGTCGCCCTCCATTTGAAATGTATGTGCTTAACGGACGGGCAAAATAAAGTGGCTTTTCGGGGCTTGTTGTATATAGGTTACGTATACCAGACGTGTCTGTTTCGTGTTTATTCACTTCTGAACAACACTGGAAGTGAAGAAATATAAACAATGTATGGCTACCTAACTTCAATGTTTGTTGGATATCATTAAATGCCGTACAAGACCTCATCACCGTACAATTTCGGTGTGTGTGTGTGTGTATGTGTGTGTGTGTATGTGTGTGTGTGTGTGTGTGTGTACGCACGTGCTCCCGAGTTGGAAAGTGCATAAACTACTAAATTGAAGGAATTCGTATTTTCCTTTATTCCTAGGTATTATGTCTGTGTCGGCATCTGCAAGGCATTGTACAGTGGCTTATGGAATTTACAAGTAGGATATATGCACAACCGTGATGCCATTTAGACATTTTTGTGTCATCAGTCTTCTAACTGCTGTGATGCAGCCCGCCACGAATTCCTCTCCTGTGCCAATCTTTCCACCTCAGAGTAGCATTTGCAACCCACGTTATCAATTATTTGGTGGATCTTTCCCAGACACTGTCTTCCTCTGAATTTTTACCTTTTACACCCCCCTCCAGCAGCACGTACGATATTCCCTGATGCTTTAACATGAGCCATGTCGTTCTGTCCCCTTCTTCATGCCATTGTTTTGCATATGTTCCAATCCTAGCAGATTCTGCGGTGAACTTCCTCATTCCTTACCTTATCAGTTAACATAATTTTCAATATTCTTGTATAGCACTGCATCCTAGATGCATTTATTCTCTTCTGTTTCCGTTTTGCCACAGTCCATGATTCACTACCAAACAACACTCAGAAATATCTTCCTATAATTAAGGCCTTTGTTTGATACTGGTAGACTTCTCATGGCCAGGAATGACCTCCTCGCGAATGTTAGGTTCTTTTCATGTCCTCTTTGCTCGGTCAGTCATCAGTTACTTTGCTCCTAAGGTAGTTCGTCGAGGATGCACCCGTTGTTTAGGGATAGCATCTTTCATTAGTAATCAAAACGTCCTCAGTCCCGGGTTCTAATCCCACCACCGCTTAAATATTGATTAATAATCAGTATTGGCGGCCAAAGACTTCCCGCGTAAAAAGCCACCTTCATTTTGCCAACGGCCTTGTCTAGAGTGCGTTGGAGCGGACAGAGCTTCAGTGCAGACCCTTGTCCTAGAGATGGGAAACTGCCACTAAAGGTGGACGAATAAGCAATGATCAGCGGTATGAGGATGCAGAAGACAATGGAAAGCATTGCATTAAAGACACGTAACGTGTATTCGCGGAGCATGTGTAATTGACGAGCCGTAATGAAGATCTCTTCATTGGCAAAAGACTCCGGAATAGTCCCCCCTTCGAATCTGCGGGAGGTGATCATGAGAAAAATACTAAGTAATCAACGAAAGGATAACGTCTATGAGTCGGGGCGTGGAACGTCAGAAACTTGAACGTGGTAGGGAAACTAGAAAATCTGAAGAGGGAACTGCAAAGACTCAATCTTGATATAGTAGGGGTCAGTAAAGTGAAGTGGAAAGAAGGCAAGGATTTCTGGATTTCTGGTCAGATGAGTATAGGGTAATATCAACAGCAGCAGAAAATGGTATAACTGAAGTAGGATACATGATGAACAGGATGGTAGGGCACAGAGTGTAATACAGTTGTTCTTATCAATATCGACAGGAAGCCAGCACCGACAACGACAGTTCAGGTGTACATGCCACGTCGCATGCTGAAGATGAAGAGATGGAGAAAGAGTAGCACAGTACGTAAAGTGAGATGAAAATCCAATAGTCATGGAGGGGCTGGAATGCAGTTGTAGGGGATCGAGTTGAAGGAAAGGATACGGGAGGATATAAGCTTGGGACAAGGAATGAGAGAGGAAAAAGACTAACTGAGTTCAGTAATAAATTTCAGCTGGTAATAGCGAATACTCTGTTCAAGAATGGCGAGAAGGGGGGGTATGCATGGCTAAGGCCGGGGGACATGGCATGATTTCAGTTAGATTACGTCATGGCCGGATACAGATAGCGAAATCAGATACTGGGTTGTTAGGCGGAACCAGGAGTAGATATAGAATCAGATCACAATATAGAAGTGATGAAGAGGAGGTTGAAGAAGAAGCATTAGTCGGGAAGAATCAATACGCAACGAAGCGGAATACGGAAGTAAAGGAATGACGAGGTACGCTTGAAGTTCTTAGGCCATAGATACAGCAATAAGGAATAGATCAGTAGACAGTACAGTGGAAGACCAACGGACAGCTATAAAAAGTGCTATCACAGAAGTTGTAAAGAAAAACGTATGTACAGTCGTGCTCAAAAGTATCCGAAGGACCTGAATTGCATTTCGCCTGATTCGTCTGCAACCCGCGTAACGCAGTTGTCTAGCAGGTCGTCTAATCGCACCTCGGTACAGTCGTTTGACTATTGAAAATGGTTCCAAAAAGTCACCACTAGAAAACACTGCTTTTTATCGCAATAACTAAAGATGTAAAGTAATACCACGATACAACAAATATCAGGGAACACCTTATCACAGTTAAGACTGCCCTTAAGGCTTGTAAGCGCACATTTATCACAATAAATGACATACCTGAAATGTTACCACTCCCATTATTACGTCAGATAGGTAATGCACGTAGTAAGTTCGGCATATTCATGATTTACTATTCAGAGTAACATACCGTAATTATTAAATTATTATTTAACACAAAATGACATTAAAAAGTTATGTTATTCACGAGCAGCTAGTTCAGAAGATGTATGAACTTAAAATGACACGACAAACCGTCTCGTTCTGCATATGGATTCAAACCCAGGTATGAATGTGTGTGTGTGTGTGTGTGTGTGTGTGTGTGTGTGTGTGTGTGAGAGAGAGAGAGAGAGAGAGAGAGAGAGCGAGAGAGAGAGAGAGAGAGAGAGGGAGGGAGAGAGGGAGGGAGTGAGGGAGAGAGAGGAGAGAGAGAGAGTGAGCGAGAGAAAAGTTAAAAAGAATGAGAGAGAGAGGGTAAAAATTTATTGTAAAGAAATTGAATTATGGTATGTAAGGAAATCTTTCATTAAAATGAGACATTCCACTTCATTGCGAAATGTCGTATTCGTGATCTATGGAAGAAGCATTAATCTAATCAAATCTAATCTAATGATATCATATCGTTGGCTAGACATGAACAGTCATGAATTACCGAAATTTTCGCCAATATCTAGAAAATAAAAGACCACAGTTTTTCTAATAAACCCGGAATCCTATCCAGTATCCAGATCCTTTTGTCCCTGTTACCTTACCACGAAAGATGTCTGATATACCTCCATTCAGAAGTAACAAAGTGTGCATGCATTTAAAGATGAAGCACATGATATGAAGTTCTGTGACGGAGATATAACACATAACTGAATTGTTAACTAACAAGGGAACCTCCCCATCGCACCCCCCTCAGATTTAGTTATAAGTTGGCACAGTGGATAGGCCTTGATAAACTGAACACAGATCAATCGAGAAAACAGGAAGAAGTTGTGTGAAACTGTGAAAAAATAAGCAAAATATACAAACTGAGTAGTCCATGGACCATATAGGCAACATCATGACAGTGTAAGCTGAGGAGCGGCGTGGTTCAGTGGCAGCGTGAGCAGCTGCAGACTTAGAGGTCCTTGGTTCAAGTCTTCCCTCGAGTGAAAATTTTACTTTCTTTATTTTTGCATATTTATTATCTGTCCGTTCGTTCACTGACGTCTCTGTTCACTGTAATAAGTTTAGTGTCTTTGTTTTGCGACCGCATCGCAAAACCGTGCGATTAGTAGACGAAAGGACGTGCCTCTCCAATGGGAACCGAAAACATTTGATCGCAAGGTCATAGGTCAACCGATTCCTTCACAGGAAAACATGTCTGATATATTCTATACGACACTGGTGACGGCATGTGCGTCACATGACAGGAATATGTTGTCGACCCACCTAACTTGTACACTTGGCGAATGGGTAAAAAGATTCTTCTACCCTGCCCGATTTAGGTTTTCTTGTAGATGTGATAATCACTCCCAAAAAAGTGATGAAAACATAAGAGTTTGTCACATAAACTGAAAATAAAAAATTAAAATTTTCACTCGATGGAAGATTTGAACCAAGTACCTTTCTTTCCGCAGCTGCTCACTTTACGACGAGACCACAGCGCTCCTGCGTAATTTACGTCCTTGATATTGCATATATTCCCATGACCTACTCAGTTTGTATATATCGCTTATTTTTTCACAGTTCCACAAAACTTCTTCCTGTTTTCTCAATTGATCTGTGTTCAGTTTTTCGAGGCCAATCCACTGTGCCAACTTATAACTAAATCTGAGGGGGGTGCGATGGGGAGGTTCCCTTGTAAGTATAATCAAATGTTAGGTATCGGTTTTTCCTACCACCTGCTAGGTGTTTGAATCTAAAATAAGGATACAAATTTTTGTGCCTGAGCGACATTCGAACCACACACCTACCGACCATCTTTATCATCCACGATTGTAGCTTAAGTATCAATTGCTTACTCATGAACAGTAAGATTTGTGTTTGTTTGACCAGATATAACGACACCTATTGCGGTTTTTGGGAACACATGAACAGACAAAAAAAAAATGCACGTTAATTTTCATTGGCAGGCCATTGTGCACGTGATAGGGCTTGAAATGAAATTATGAATATTTTTGTACTGTATCATGATTCGGACCCACATACTTACTTTTGGACGAGACCTAGAGAAGATTGCAGTCTTGGGATATGGAACGAAGTTATTGAACTATACTGTTTCGAGAGATTCACATCCTCAAAAGCGGAGATACGAATTAGAATCACAATCCAGCACCAAATATTTCAACGTCTGTAGTTTAATCAAGTACAAGTAAAATAAGAACCGGACGGGGTGGCAGAGCCGTTTTACACGCTACTGTCTGGAACCGCCCGACTGCTACGGTCGCAGGTTCGAATCCTGCCACGGGCATGGATGTGTGTGATATCATTAGGTTATTTAGGTTTAAGTAGTTCCAAGCTCTAGAGGACTGATGACTTCAGAAGTTAAGTTCCATAGTGCTCAGAGCCATTTTTAAAATAAAATTCGTTCCTTTAAATGGCTATCGGTTCATCAAATAAAATAAAATTTTCTAATGTAAGTTCGTTAACATGTGACAGTTTTTCTGTTTACTATGAAATCTGCCTATGACATTTCCCAGCGTAAACCAGCTCTGCCCAGTTGGTAATGAAGGAACGTGATGTTTAGTGCGAATTCTGGATTATAACGTCTTTCTATTGAGGTTACCAAAGTATATCTGTTTGTGCCACTTAAAAGTAAATGCCCGAACGCACGCATTGCACCTGTAATAGTTATTTCCACCAGACCATTGTGGCCGCATTTCCCAGCCCCAGGGGTGTACTGTAACGGATGATGTGTTTAGATTACAAAATTAGTCACGGTGGAAAAAATGCGAGTATATTAAATGATTAAGTAGAAGCATGCTTCTGACGCGGAGCTTATGCTGTTCTGATGTCAGCAGGACGTAAAGGCCCTTCTAGGCATCATAGCCTCGATGTGAAGCCATTTTGAAATTTAAACTATTTCAACAGATCTCTTAGTTCGAGAAAATCGACTGTGAAGTGCAGGCAGCAAACGGATCCCAGAGAACTCAGACGCATGCGGTGTTCAGAGGCAGATGATCGCCCACGAAATCTTTCGCCAAAATATTTTTGAGCCAAACTGTTATTACCAATGTGACAGAAAGTGAAATATAATGTAGATTCGCTTTAATTACACTCATAGATTCAGCACCGAGCGGAAAAGGGCGATAAAAATTTTGTCGACGTGTGCTTTCGTATGCCAGATGTGGTATGAGCTAGTCTCGTGTTCTACCTCAAGACTACTGTCGTTTTCAAGAGTTATGTTCTCAGACCACAATCAAGTGTTTCTCAGGGAAGTGCCGCAGTCTACAAAGTTGCCAGATCGAGCATATTGCCGGTCATAGATTTCTGAGGGGAGAACGACTGTATTGTCCACCTTACGTGAACGACTCGGTGATCTTTTTTTTTTTTCTTTTTTTTCTGAGACTGCATCTACAACACACATTGCACTCTGAAGACCCAGAAGAATTAAAAAAACAAAATTAGTTTATGACAGGAACGCTAACTGTAGCGTTCAAAGTATTCATAGTATTGAATATATGTGCGTAAACGCCTTCCAATGCCCACTCAAGCAAGACAAGGATATACAGTCTAGGTTCAATATTATAAATACGTCTCTGTTTGTGGATGAACTCAGACTTAGGTTATATTCAGTTTGAATATTTAGCAGTACTGTACCCATTGGTGTTAAACTCGTTTTCAACCAATGGTTCCCACAGCTGCAGGAACACTACTTTACTTCTTAGACAAAATACGCAGTGCTATCAGACGAAAAGATCAACTTGACACAAACTGTCGGAAGTTTGTCTTACAGCCTTCGTACCCGTATAAAGAGCTTTTCCTATTTGAGATAACTGTGAACGTTGCTGCATAAGTCGATTTAAGATGAAACTAAATTCCTTCAGCTACGACAATGTTTAAAGAAATCGTCTTAACGGCACTAAATCGTGGTTTTGTGAATCGTTTACCGGCCGTACTCTGCCGCATTTCGCTGGTTGGAAGGCAAAAAGCTTACTGACAACTTTCACAGAATGAGAAGGGGCACTAAATGTCTTCCACTGGAAGGTCATGTTGTTTTATTTACATGAATACAAAATCACCTAAATCGAAAATTGAGGTTGTCAGTTTAAGCACGTTACTGTTGTCAATATGCTGTAGCACTGCCCAGGGCATGTAATGATAAAGGGCCCGTTTAGGTCAGGCGTATTGTATTTACAAGTGGAAGAGTGAGCACCACTAAATTAAACAATATGTAAGCATTGCATACACACAGATATTGCTGTTACAGTGTACTTATAGAGCCCAATGAATGAATAGCGTATTTTTCGGTGAGAAAGAGCACACTGGCAAACAGTCTTCGCTGCATTAGTTTACTTAAACTGATGTCACTCTGAGCTAGAATTTATGGGCAGCGACTAAGTGTAAGGGCAACGAGTCGGATGCAGGTTTTGCAACTGTTAAACACTTTTCTACATTACAGAAGCGAATATTAAATTGGAACTAATATTGCGGAAATTTTGAACTTGGATAGCTTAGAATGAAACACTTTCTGTTTATTGCAAAGGAAAACAGCTGATGTTCTAAAACATTGTCAACATCAAACAGGTCACGTTGACCAAATCATATGGAAGAATTGACAGCGACGTATATCGGAGGCGAGTAAGATCCCTTCCCTTTTGGTTTGGTAGTATTCGACAGCCATTTCTAGGCGCAAGCAAATGAAGAAAGGCAGCACGTTTTTGTTATCAAGTAACGTCTTCGTCAGTTACTTTAGTTTAATTATAATCTACGAGTAATTCCTGATGTTTGATATTAACATGAAAAGGCTTCCGTCGACAGGCAAAGAACTTGCTCTTGGGCAACTATTTCTATAATGACCAAAAGGCATTAAATGATCTTCAGGCACATATGTTCCAGCAGTGGTATAAAGAAAATGATGGTAATAATGACGGTAATTATCCTGTAACTTCACAAATCTCGAACTAAGAGATTTGCTGAATTATTTAAAATTTCAAAATGGCATCACATCGAGGCTATTATGCCTAGAAGACTCTTTGCATCCTGCTGACATGAGAATAGCATAATCTCCGCGTCAGAAGCTTGCTTCTACTTAACCATTTAATAGACTCCCACTTTTTCCACCGTGTCTGATTTTGTAATCTAAGCACATCATCCGTTATAACACACTCCTGTGGCTGGAAAATGTGGCCACAGTGGTCTGGTGGAAAGAACTATCACAGGTGCAATGCACGGGTTCAGGTATTTGCTTTTAAGAGGCTCACACAGATTTATTTTACCTCTGGTAACCTCAGGGAAAGACGTTATAATCCAGGATCCGCATTAAACATCACGTTTCTTACCAACAGGGCAGATCCGGTTTACGTTGAGAAATGACATAGGCGGAAGTCATGGTAAACAGAAATACTGTCGCCAGTAAACGTACTTATATTAGAAAATTTTATTTTATTTGATGACCGACAGCCATTTAAAGGACCAGGGCTCTTATTTTACTTTACCTGATTGAACTTTTTTTTTTGGTCATCAGTCTACTGACTGGTTTGATGAGGCCCGCCACGAATTCCTTTCCTGCGCTAACCTCTTCATCTCAGAGTAGCACTTGCAACCTACGTCCTCAATTATTTGCTTGACATATTGTAATCTCTGCCTTCCTCTACAGTTTTTGCCCTCTACAGCTCCCTCTAGTAACATGGAAGTCATTCCCTCATGTCTTAGCAGATGTCCTATCATCCTGTCCCTTCTCCTTATCAGTGTTTTCCACATATTCCTTTCCTCTGCGATTCTGCGTAGAACCTCCTCATTCCTTACCTTATCAGTCCACCTAACTTTCAACATTCGTCTATAGCACCACATAGCACCATTTCAAGCCCTATCACGTGCATACTTGATTGAACTACAGACGTAGAAATATTTGGTGCTGGACTGTGATTCTAAATCGTATCTTTTCTTTCGAGGATCTGAATCCCTGGGAACAGTGTAGTTCAATATTTTCGTTCCATTTCCCAAGACTGCAATCTTCTCTAGGTCTCCTCCAATGGTAAATATGTGAGTCCAAAACTTGATCAAGTACAAAAGTATTCATAATTTCATTTCAAGCCCTATCACGTGCATACCGGCCTGCTAGCGAAAGTTAAAGTGCATTTTTTAAGTCTGTTCATGTGTTGTCAACAATCGCAATAGGTGTCGCTATTTCTGGTCAAACACGCACACATCATACAGTTGCTGACTAAGCAATCGATACTTAAGCTATATTCGTGGATGATAAATGGTCGGTAGGTGTGTGGTTCTATTGTCACTCAGGCACAAAAATTTGTTCCCTTATTTTAGATTCAAACCCCTAGCAGATGGCAAGAAAAACCGATACGCATCAATTGATTTTAGTTAGTTAACAATATGATTACGTGTTGGGTTCGTATCTCCGTCACAGAACTTCAGATCATGTGCTTAGTCTTTAAATGCATGCACACTTTGTTATTTCTGAATGGAGGTATATCATACATCTTTTGTGGTTAGTTAACAGGGACAAAAGGGCTGGATAGGACTCCCGGTTTATTACAAAAACTGTCGTCTTTTATTTTCAAGTACAGATTTGGTTATTGATATTGGCGAAAGTTTCGGTAATTCATGACTGTTCATGGTTAGTCACCAATATGATATCATTAGATTAGATTTGATTAGATTAATACTTGTTCCATAGATCATGAATGCGACATTACGTACTGAAGTGGAATGCGCCATTTTAATCAAAGATTTCTTTGCATACCATAATTCAATTTCCTTGCAACAATTTTTTACTCTCTCTCCCATTCTTTTTTTTATTTCTGTCTCTCCCTCTCTCTCTCTCTCTCTCTCTCTCTCTCTCTCTCTCTCTCTCCCACACACACACACACACACACACACACACACACACACACATTCCTTTTTCTATTTGTTTGTTCTGCTCGACTACTGGTGAGGTACTTAAACGTCTCTGAATGAGTTTCTTAGTTTTGAGTACATTTGCAAAATAAATATAAAAACAACTATGACAGTTACTGATATATGATGCTTAATTTGCAATCAGTTCTGAGTGTTATTAGTAACTACGCTCCAGTCCCTAAACCAATTACAGACATGCGAATCAGACGCATCATGTATTCCAGGCTATAGCTGCCGCGTCTTTCAGACGCCAGCTATGGCCACTTCCCAGCCTGCTATAGGATCACATCGATTCGTATTCTTCCAGCTTGTACTGCACCTGAGATTTGGCAACAAGGCAAGGTGTGTTTGGCAACTCTGTGATCGACGAGTTACTTCCTGGTTTGCACGGAATTAAGCATCAAAGTTCACTTGATTTTTCCTGTCATTTCCATTGAATAATCTCAGTTATTATCACTTGAGGTTCTAACAACCCTACCACAACAGAGGTCAAAAATTAATTGTGATTGTAGTGTTGCTCACGCAGCTAAATATTGCATTTTCTGGCAACAACGAAGTTATATTATGTGGCAGGTGTCATAAGAGCACAGTTAATAAAGTCATTTCTTGAAATAATGGATAAACTAGGCACTCATCTTTTCGTGTTTCCCACGCTGTTCTCGTTGTGAACTCATGGCTCAATTGTCGAAAATCTAGGTTGTGATGATTCCAAGCTCAGGTGCAAAGAGGCCTAGGTGTTAATCTGCGATAATGAAAAGTTTTATAGATGTGTTGCATAAACCATTCTTGAAGATTAAACTTTTGCAGGTTAGGACAATGACGATGTAAAAAAGTAATCAGCACTCCGAATTCAATTTACACTTATTTTTTAATACTTTTGCTGCCATATCACGTAACTCGTTCCAAAACATCACTTCGCAATATAAAACGTACTTGAAAATATGTTCCTCACTGTTAAAGTTCACATTTCACAAACTGACTACAATATGCGTCTTTTTAACATGACGACCAAAGCTTGACTTTCCAGTAACCGCTTACGCACCCAAAAATCAGAGTTACAAGTACGTCAAAGATCATAGTGACAAAAGAAAGAATATACATAAGAATAATATCATTGCAATATATACATATCGATGTATCGAAGTACCTCTACACTAATGAAATCAAATCTGAATGTTGTCACAGAAATATGTTAACTATTTTACAGAAACACAGTAGAAAATTGCTGGTATCGAGAAGTTGAGGTGAGGTGCCTTAATAGTTACGTAATTCAGGTACCATTACAAGGTGTAACAAACGATTGTAAATTTACGGTTTACAGCCCAGGAAAGTCGTTGCACGTGGAAATCGCAACTAATCTCGTTCTTTAAGTAGCTGTTTACGAGTTCTAGCCACTAGTGGCCTCGCAACACGAAGCCAAAACAGATACCTCTTCACTAGCTGTGTGGTAACGCGCTGACCTGTGAAAATAACGTCTGTTACGGTTTGTTGTTCCAGTCTCGCTGACTGTAACGTTTTTATCCCTTATGTGAAAGAGCTACAAGCAGTCACATGAAACATCGGTCAGGAAATCGCAAGAAAATACTTTCGGCTCATACACACCTGCACAACAGGTAACGCCTCTTTCGGCTGCTGACAAGCACATTTTGGGATTCTAGGAATATATAACTTTATTTATGAAATTACACATTTGCACACCTCTTGAGTATGATGCAGCATACCAATAAAATACAGACTCAATCGAAATCTACGTGAGTAGCACTTTACTAATTCTTGCCGATAGAGGCACGCTTGTGTTCAGATACTCAGTTTTTTTAAAGCAGACTTTCGTCGTAATGTTATTGTGGGTTGTTTTATTTCATTCCTATTGATAGAGAGCCCAACTTTCATAAGGTTTCTTTTATTTTTGTTAATACAATAGTAAACATGAGAGATTAATTAATCATCAACGATATATGCGAATTCTATGATGTTATCTGTATCAGTGTGTGGTAAATAAATGTTCTGAACATGCTGCAAAGCACTACAGGGAGCCTGTGTGTCAGAACAGTCATCCAGTGTGGCGCAACGGCGTTATGATAGAAATACGAGTGAGAGACAAGAGGATTTGGCGGTCTGCTGGATTGACAATTAGTTTATATACGTATGGTCTGGGTTCGATTCCCACTCCTGCTGATGATTTTTGATAGGGAGAGACAGACACTATTCTTTTCTGGCTACGCCAACTGAAGAAGGTATAATGGCACTGTGGTCTGAAATTCACATTAAACATGATATTCCTTCTCTACCAAGTAGATGTTAGATTGAACCATCATAAAGGCAGGAGCGGCGACATGTAGAAACTGTATCATCAGTAACTTTTCTGATACTATTTATTTATTTCTAGTGACGAAAAAAACTCTATGTAGGGTCACAAGACACTTATTACATCTTTTATTTGAATTTCTGTATGTCGACAAAACTGGTTCTGAACTGGGAATGCAACTCAGACCGCCCTTAACGAGGAATGTGATCCCTTCGTGATAATACAGGTCGACTGTAATTTGTTGTTTGTTCAAAACTGCAGATTCCTCAACATCTCCACATATTGGGCGTGAATGGGTTCGAATTGTGGCCCGGCACTAAAGTTTTCTTTATGTATTATCAAGCTATAGCATGAGAACACCTATCTGCTGGTGGACAATAATTTTGATTTTTAACGTATTTTCATTCCTTGTCAACATTAATGTTACCGGCCTTTTTTGACTCCCAGTGAGACACAGAACTATTTGCGAGATCACTGTAAGTTGATGGGTGCTGTTACGAGCTGGTGCTGGAGAAAAATTCGGAAGCTGACGTCTCTTTGTGTGTAGTCAACAACGATATGTGTGGGGTTCGATTCTCAGTCAGCACTGCCACTTCAAACATGCTCTCATGTCGCTGCTGGTGTAACAAACCCATATTTAACGTTCGTTTTCCCTAGAGTATAACAGCGATTGGTGCCGGGTTGAAGTCATGTGAAGGAAAAAAATAATGGTGCGTCTCGTCATTTCAGTTAAAACATCTAGTTACTGCTGAGAAAATCCAATATCTCACAGGTGATTGTGCTTCGATATGAATCCGATTAGGTTCTGGTTTCGAATCCCTGTCCAACATAGCGCTTTACCTCACGACATTTCAAGTAAGTTACTGGCGAAGAAGCATTATTTAACATCTCTTGTAGTTCGTTAACAGGGACAATAGATGGTGGGTACGAATTCGCGTTCATTAATAATGTTTACATTATGTGGTTTAAAGATGATCTTTCCTAACTGATACTGTATAAACTCGAGAAATATCACTCTCTGTATACCTGCTCGGGAATGACTGTTAGTTTCCGTCAGTCACGAAATCTTTGCATAGTCAGCATGAATCCATATGCAGAACGAGACGGTTTGTCATGTCATTTGAAGTTCATACATAACATTCCATCAGAATTTCTAAAATCATTAGGGGAAGTGTCACAGAAAGTGACTATTCACGTTGGTGCATAGAATGTTAGAGTCTGGCGACTTACAATCAGACTTTCGGAAAAATATCATCCACACAGTTCCGAAGACTGAGAGAGGTGACAAGTGCGATAAGTTTCGCACTTTAAGGTTAACAGCTCATGTATCCAAGTTGCAGACAAGAATAATACACAGAAGAATAAAAAAGAAAATTGAGGATGTGCCGCATGACGCTCAGTTTGATTTAAGAAAGGGTAAAGGCTCGAGAAGGTTATTCTGACGTTGCGTTTGATAATGGAAGCAAGACTATAGAAATTATGAAGACACGCTCATAGCATGTCGATCTGAAAAAAAGTGTTCCACAATGTAAAATGGCGCAAGATATTCGAAATTCCGTGAAAAAAAATAGGTAGCCTATAGGGAGAGTCGGGCGGTATGCAATATGTACATGGGCCAAGTGGGAATAATAAGAGTGGACGACCATGAACGAAGTGCTCGGATTAAAAAGGTTGTGAGACAAGGATTTAATCTTTCACCTCTACTTTTCAAAGTGTGCAGGGAAGAGGCAATTATGGAAATTAAAGAAATGTTTAGGAGTGGAATTAAAGTTCTAGGCGAAAGGATATCAATGATACGATTCGCTGAGGACATTGTTATTCTGAGTGAAAGTGCAGAGTAATTACATGAACTTCTGAATGGAATGAACAATCAAATAAGTACAGAATATAGACTGAGAGTAAATCGAAGAAAGACGAAAGTAATGCGAAGTAGCAGAAAGGAGAACAGCGAGAAACTTAACGTCACAATTAATGGCCACGAGGTAGATGAAGTTAAGGAATTCTGCTAACTAGGCTGTAAAATAACCAATGACGGACGAAGTAAGGACATCAAAAGCATACTATCAATGGCCAAGAGAAGTCTGCCAGCATCAAATATAAGCCTTAACATGCGGAAGAAATTTCTGAGAATTTAGATCTGGAGTACAGCATTGTATGGTAGTGAAACATGGACTGTCAGTACACCGGAACAGAAGAGAACTGAAGCATTTGAAATTTGGTGCTGCAGACGAGTGTTGAAAATTAGGCGGATTGATAAGGTACTGAATGAGGAAGTTGTGGGCAGAAACGGAGAGGAAAGGAATATGTGGAAAAAACATAAGGATAAGGGACAGGATGCTAGGACATCTGTTAAGACATTAAGGAATGACTTTCATGGTACTAGAGGGAGCTGTAGAGGTCAAAAACTGTGGAGGGAGACAGAGATTGGAATACATCCAACAAATAATTGAAGAAGTAGGTTGCAAATACTGCTCTGAGATGGAGAGTTTGGCACGGGAGAGGAATTTGTGGTGGGCCGCATCAAACCAGTCAGAAGACTGATATCCCAAAAAAGAAACTGAAGTAACGTAGCTCGTCTGCTGTATGATCTATAATTCCGATGTTCAGTCTGCCGTTCCTCTTATTTCTGGTACTTCTCATTACTTCCGGCTTTTTGCGACTCACCATCTATCCGTATTCTCTACTCATTAGACGGTTCACTCCATTCAACACATTTTGTAATTCTGCTTCACGTCCACTGTGGATAGCAATGTTAGCCACGAATCTTATAACTGATATCTTTAACACTGTTTTTTTGAATCTACTCTTTAAAGTTTCTTTATGTCTGTCATTGCTTCTTCGAGGTATAGGTTGAAGAGTGTGGCTGAATGACTACATCGCTGTTTAACATAGTTTTTATTCCGGACACGTAGCTCTTGGTCTCCCACTTCTATTGTTCCCTCTTGGATTATGAAGTTATTGTATATTAGTTGTCTCTCCCTATAACTTATGCTTATATTTCTCGGAATTTCGAACACTTTGCACCATTTTACACTGTCGATTGCGTCTTCCAGGGCGACAGTCCTATGAACGGGTCTTGATTATACTTCAGTCTTGCTTCCATCATCAACCGCAACGTTACAACTGTTTATGTAGTGCCTCTACCTTTCTTGAAACCAGACTGATCGTCGTCAAACGGAGCCTCAATTTTCTTTCCATTGTTCTGTGTATTATTCCTGTCGGTAACTTGGATGCATGAGCTGTTAAGCCGACTGGGCGATAATTCTTGCGCTTGTCGGCTGGTACCATCTTTGTGTTTGGGTGGTTCTCTTCCCTGTCGACTCCTGTTTCTTCATCAATTATTTCACTGTACTTTTTACACGTATTCGCTCTCTCCTCTGCGTTTTAATTGTAGAATTCCCATTTCACACTTACTGTTACCACCACTGCTTTTAATAGACTTTTCTTTATGTTGAGTCCGTCCTTCCGGTATTAATTTCTTTTCGATTTCTTCACATTTTTCACGTACCATGTCACCTTAGCTTCCCTGCGTTGGTTATTTATTTTATTCTTGACTGACTTGTAGCAGTGCGCACGTGGTCTAGGAGCAGTTGGCATTCGTCTTTGTAGCGGCGTGGACGTGATCTGCGCTTCGAGCCGCTCTCGGCTAACACGTTGTGGAGTAGTGTTACTTAGATCGACTCCAAGTACGATGGCTTTTCGGTAACGAAAGACGACGACCGAACGTGCAATACATCCGATCCAATAACTCATGAAAGCGAACGTTTTTTAGGCATTCATCTATTCTAGCACAGTTTACCTCAAGCTCAAAGAAGAGGCTACTTGTGATAGTCTGTTACTCAGATCCATCAATGGCTTCCGCTTTCGCCATTCTGAAGGGAACGTCGGGGTGGTGGCAGTTCTTCATATTTGTCTGGCAGTTCGAACGGTGCGAGTTTTCGAACTCCCCATAAGTCTCCACCGCTGTGGCCACAGCCGCTTTACGACCGATGACAAAGTTCTTAGCCATGGTAGAAAAATTAAAAACTTTTGAGACGTATCCCGTTCCCAATCGAGTGCGTCAAGTACTTACTGAGCTCCGAAAATACATATCTTCATATGTGTCCTAACAGTTGCTCCATGGATGAATCGTTCCACGTGTCCTGGGAGCACACTCCTTGGTGTGAAGACAGAGTCGCAATTTGTCACGAGTGCCGTGGTGACCATGTTTCCGGGGCAGGGGCAGTGGTTTGAGCAGCATGGACAGCGCAGGTGTACGGTGTAAGGGACAAGCTGTTTGTTCTATTGCTCGTGTGCCTTCCAAGTTGGTCTGGCGGATCATCTTCCGGACACGAGGAACCTTCCCTGGAAACGAGAGTGGACACATTATTCATTCGGAGGACCAGATTTGGAAGAGAACGGTAGGTGGTCGTCATCCACACACCTTCTGGCAGCTCCGAGTTTTCCACTGTTTCTCGTCTTACAGCGGATTTGCATGCTCGTTGAGCCACTTTTAATTCGTTGCCTCGGTCCCGAGACCACGCGGCATTCGTAAAGACTAAGCTTGTTCTCCGCCGTTGGGGTGACAATTGTCGCTGGTAGGAATCTGCGCATGTTTGTGCCCTTCTGGTTCTATATCTGATTCGTTTCAGACATTTGTTGTTTTTGTTATCTGCTCCGACGTTTGGACAGGCGATTTGAGGAGCCCGTTGCTCGTATCAAAACATAATGGCTTCCTTTTGGTAATTGTCATAAGGTTGTGATTTGATGGCGTTTTTTAGATTATTGGGTTTTGTAAATTACCGTAATGTTTAACGTGTAATTATTTGGGACGTTCAATGTAATTTTTGTCCTGTAAGTTGCGCATTAAATCGCTAAATCGCTTTCTTCGTCTATTTGGATCCCGCAACTTATGTACCTTACCGGGGCAAAAACAGGTTGCACGTATTTCGGTGAGTTATACTTCCTAGCCAAGTATGTGTTTACATAGATCAAGTTCATCACCCAACCGTTCGCATCTTCTTTCCACCTATGTTTTCCGTCCAGCACGATGGTTTAGTGTTTACTGCGTCCTCCTCGTGGCGCGATTTGAATCTGAATGTGAGTCGGCAGCTGAAATTCTTCTCTGTCAATGTCGTGACGGTTGCCTTGGGCAGTTGCCTTATTCTCTTTTATCATGTTTTCACAACTGTTTTGTCCGCTGTGTCATCGTGTTATCTTAGGACTCACGTTTTTACTCTTCTTACTTAAAAATTGGATCGCTGTTCATTAGGCTATCTTTATATGTCTCTGCCTTGGAGTGTGTTCCCACTGGTTGCTTAGAAACGGAACGGGGTGGGCGCTCTGTCGGGCCTGCTCTAAATAATTTCCGATCTGCTCTTCCGGACCACATTTTCCGACGTGTGGTGGTTTCATTACAAGGAGCTTTATTATTTTTTATTCCGTTTTTAACGACCTCTTCTTTCGGTGAAACCCAATCATCTGTTGTATCTTAGTCACACACATTCTATAGATATCTGCGGCCTTCCTGTTTTAAGGATTGTCTCCTACAGCTTGTAAAGAGATTATGTAGCTTCAATTGCTGAAATATTATCTTGCTTTGAGAATTGTATATTTTGGAAACAATAAAATTTGTTGTTAATTTAATGTTTCATATTTCATATTCCCATGAATGACCTTTTGGAGAGTTGAGAGTCAGTATTCGAATTAACGCTATACCTTTTGTCATTATACTCAATGAAATATTTAATACTGTTGATCGATTATCAGAAACTGTTCTTAAATGGTTTTGTGCAGTTACATAGTTTTTTCTTAATATGTTAGGATCCTACTCATCTAATCTCTAAAGTTATGCAGGCTGAGGAGTGGTAATTAATGTCTTGATGTGAATGATGTTGAATCCCTACTTCTCCCGGTCCTTCCACTCGTAGGCAACTACATACCAGTAGTGCGTACCAGTCTGGTAGCTAGAGCGTGGTTGTTGAAATGGATTTAAGCACTATGGGACATAACATCTGAGGTCAGTCTCCTAGACTTACAACTACTTAAACCTAAATAACCTAAGGACATCACGCAAATCCATGCCCGAGGAGGATTTGAACCTGCGACCGCAGCAGGCGCGCGGTTCCAGACCGAAGCGCTCAGAACTGCTCTGCCACAGCGGTCAAAAGAACGTGGTTGTTTCTGGAAGTTGAAGCAATGAATCATATTGAACGTAATCTCCTGGTTCCAAGCTGAGACAGATAAATTGCAAAATGTAGTGATAAATTTGCAAATTAGTTTGAGTGCTTTAGAGTGGGAGACTGATCAGCGGCTTGGTGAATTGCAAAATCCGTTGTTTACCTAAAACGAAACCGATTCTCAGGGGCCAAGAAGGGGCGATATCGAGAATCTACAGTCTAGTTTATCTAATTGATCTAACAGTTCTTGAATGTGTTCAAAAAATGGTACAAATTTCTCTGCGACCTAACTTCTGAGGTCATCAGTCGCCTTGAACTTAGAACTAATTAAACCTAACTAACCTAAGGACACTAAACACATCCATGCCCGAGACAGGATTCGAACCTGTGACCGTAGCGGTCGCTAGGTTCCAGACTGTAGTGCCTAGAACCACATGGCCACTCCGGCCGGCTCTTGAATGTGTTGCGCGAGACAGAAATCGTTATATCGATGCTCAACAGGAGTAGGTTAAATTTTTATGGTTTACTGTTCCCTAGGAATGTCGTGTGAAACCACTTTTCAGTTGATTTATTCTTTGTGTCAAGGGTCTTTGGCTGAAATGGTCAGTGAGAAAGTAGCGAGGAAGAGCTGTTTAAGGGAGTTGCACGCTCGCGTGGTAAGGGAATGCATGCTTTCCAGTGTTACGAGTGATGTCGTTAATCAATACATTTTTCGTGTCCGACGTGATTACGAGAACCTAGTTCAGCATATTTGTGAGGTATGCATGGCAGCCGTGCGTTTTATCTACAGATGACTGAGCACGACAGTGTTGTCACCATTTAGCGAGATGTTAAATCGTAGGGTCGTTACAGGGTCTTGTTAGCCGATAGCCCAACTAACTATCGTGACTTGGATAGCTTAGACACTCTTGTGGAAGGAGCGAAACAAGCTGACCAAAGGAGAGGGCGTCATCTCAGTCTTACGACAAACCCTTCTCAACCACGGTTTCCGCTAAGAAGAAGAGATTATCCCACGGTAGATGTTATCGTTGTGGTTGGCAGGATCATTACGCTCGCTATTGCGAGCTCAACGGAAAAATGTGTTGCTTACGCCATAGGCAGGGACGGCGCGGCAACTTTTCCACGTTGCCGAGTGCATGTAATAAACTAAAAATCGATGTCCCATAATCCTCTTCCGTTTGTGTGCGCTTACGTCAATCATCAGCCGCTCTGTGCACTATTTTATTCCTGCAGAATTCTCTTCTTAACGAATCGTTTGTGGTACTCCCAATGTCGGAACATATGTAAGTTTAACAATTTAAAACCCGTGGGTAGAACTTGTAGAACTGTTAATAACCAGACTCATTCTTTGACAGGCTCCACGAGCTTTTCTTGTGGCATCGATCAACTTTTTGGCCCATACTGATGTTGGTGGAGGAGGGTTTAAGCACCAAACTTCTAGAGGAGTGTGCTTTTGTAAGTAAAACGTGATTAGTTTTGGATAATGCCCTTGGGAAATTCTGTTTTAGGTTTCAGCCTGAAGTGGAATTTCGTTTGTGATGCCATTCTAGGAGGGCAGCTCTACATAATACTAACGCTAGCGAGGCGGAGGCCAGCGTTGCACTCTTACTCCCTGATCAGCCTTTAGGCTCCCCTTCAGATGGTGAGTTGTTTCGCGGAGGTGATGAAAGATAAATTACTTTTGACTAATCGTATGCAATAACGGATTTTAGTTTCCGAGCATCTTCCAGTCATGCAATCACCCTACCTGCTATCTCCACCTAGAATGAAGGCATTGCGTGAATTGGTAGATAAAAAGCTCTCTGAAGAGGTTATGAGGCGCTCCACCGCGCCGTATTCATCACGTTTTTCCGGGTGCCTAGGAATAATTGGGGGTTCAGACCCTATGAGGACTATTGAGTCCTTAATCAGAAAGTAATCGTGAAGTCTGTCCCTCTTCCTGATCTTCAAGGTTTACCGGATCCCACTGTTTTTCCATTCTCGATCTCTTTTTTCACCACGAATTCCTCTCCTGTCACAACCTCTTCATCTCAGAGCACTTTCAGCCAAAGCCCTCATTTATTTACCCTATGCATTACGGCAAGTTAAAAGTAGAGAGAGCAGGAGAGTGTGTCGTGCGTATTATAAACCGTTCCCTCATAAACTCGAAAACGTCCCTCCTTCATACCTCCTCTGCGTTGCCACACATGACCTGTCGCTGATCTCATTCGTACTTACGTTGCAGTACACGTCTGTTTGTTTCTACTGCCCTGAGTGGAATGCGTAAGTTCTAATAAATGTTCACCGATCTGCTGTCTTCTACAGTTGCCCCTGCGCAGAAATCAGCACGTAGTCGTGAATCCTATATCTTGAAGCTGTAAGAAACACATTGCGACGAATTGGTATCATGTGAATATTTAAATGTCCAATTAGTTTCATTATGCCAATGCCAATTAGCGTCACTAATAATTTTCAGTCTTCAACAAATAATGAACTGTATGTTTCAGTTCTCAACTACATGTCCAAATAACCGTACATTGCTAATAAAGTCTTAACCTGATACCGACCACGGCAGACAGTATCTCTGTCCTCTCATACTGCCGAACCAGCACTGATCTTACAGCCGAACCACTTCGCCTGGTATCCAAATAAGGCGCCATCCGAAGATCAACGAAGTGCTTCGTCTGCCTTTTCGTTTAGCTATTGCCCATTATTCTGCTGGTTATTAATACGAGGGTTGGAACTTTAATAGTGACAACTATTTATTTACACCTCGTGCAAAATAGATACGTGTTTCAAAGTTTTACTGACCTTCAAAGTAGTCACCAGCACTGTGGATAAACCCTAGCAAGCGATGTGGAAGTCGTAGGATACTCTTAGCAGTGCCAGTTGTGTTGACAGTTCGAGCGGCGTGGTCTATTGCCCGACTAATTTGCAGCAGTTATGAAGCGAATGCCGAGAAGTGTTTCCTTCATTTTAGAAATCAAGTTGAAGTTACGAGGGTTTAAGTCAGGGGAGTGCTGTAGGGGCTATAGCACTTAGCAGCCCCATCAGTCAAACAAATTAGTAACAGCTTGCGCTGTAGGTGCTTGAACATTGTCCTGAAAAACGATGGTCAGGTCCTGCGGAAAGTGTTATCATTTCTGTCTCTAAGTTGGTGGTATTCTGTGTTCCAAAAATGAACAGCATAGTGACAGAAGTGATGACACTCTCTGCAGGGCCTGACCATCATTTTGCAGGACAATTCATCAAGAACGTACAGTGCAAGCTGTAACTGATTTGTTTCACTGATGGGGTTATACAAACTACTGCACTCCCCTGCCTTAAGCCCTCGTGAGTTCAACTCCATTTCTAAACTGAAGGAAACACTTCACGGCATTCGGTTCAGAACCGCCACAAAGTCGCCGGGCGGTAGACCACGCCGCTCGAACTGACAACACAACTGCTAAGAGTATCCTACGAATTCCACGTCGCTGGCAACGGATTATATACAATGCTGGTGACTACTTTGAAGGTCAGTACAACTTTGAAACACGTGTCTGTTTTGCCGGCCGGGGTGAACGAGAGGTTCTAGGCGCTTCAGTCGGGAACAGCACAATCGCAACGGTCGCAGGTTCGAATCCTGCCTCGGGCATGGATGTGTGTGATGTCCTTAGGTTTTTTATTTTGGTCATCAGTCTACTGACTGGTTTGATTCGGCCCGCCACGAATTCCTTTCCTGCGCTAACCTCTTCATCTCAGAGTAGCACTTGCAACCTACGTCCTCAATTATTTGCTTGACGTATTCCAATCTCTGTCTACCGCTACAGTTTTTGCCCTCCACAGCTCCCTCTAGTAACATGGAAGTCATACCCTCATGTCTTAGCAGACGTTCTATCATCCTGTCCATTCTCCTTATCAGTGTTTTCCACATATTCCTTTCCTCTCCGATTCTGCGTATAACATCCTCATTCCCTACCTTATCAGTCCACCTAATTTTAAACATTCGTCTGTAGCACCACATCTCAAATACTTCGATTCTCTTCTGTTCCGGTTTTCCCACAGTCCATGTTTCACTACCATACAATGCTGTACTCCAGACGTACATCCTCATAAATTTCTTCCTCAAATTAAGGCCGGTATTTCATATTAGTAGACTTCTCTTGGCCAGAAATGCCTTTTTTGCCATAGCGAATCCGCTTTTGATGTCCTCCTTGCTCCGTCCGTCATTGGTTATTTTACTGCCTAGGTAGCAGAATTCCTTAACTTCATTGACTTCGTGACCATCAAACCTGATGTTAAGTTTCTCGCTGTTTACATTTCTACTACTTCTCATTAACTTTGTCTTTCTCCGATTTACTCTCAAACCATACTGTGTACTCATTAGACAGTTCATTCCGTTCAGCAGATCATTTAATTCTTCCTCACTTTCACTCAGGATAGCTATGTCATCAGCGAATCGTATCATTGATATCCTTTCACCTTGTATTTTAAATCCACTCCTGAACCTTTCTTTTATTTCCATCATTGCTTCCTCGATGTTCAGATTGAAGAGTAGGGGCGAAAGGCTACAGCCTTGTCTTACACCCTTCTTAATACGAGCACTTCGTTCTCGATCGTCCACTCTTATTATTCCCTCTTGGTTGTTGTACATATTGTATATGACCCGTCTCTCCCGAAAGCTTACACCTACTTTTTTCAGATTCTCGAACAGCTTACACCATTTTATATTGTCGAACGCTTTTTCCAGGTCGACAAATCCTATGAAAGTGTCTTGATTTTACTTTAGCCTTTCTTCCATTATTAGCCGTAACGTCAGAATTGCCTCTCTCGTACCTTTACTTTTCCTAAAGCCAAACAGATCGTCACCTAGGGCATTAACAATTTTCTTTTCCATTCTTCTGTATATTATTCTTGTAAGCGGAATCGATGCATGAGCTGTTAAGCTGATTGTGCGATAATTCTCGCCCTTGTCAGCTCTTGCCGTCTTCGGAATTGTGTGGATGATGCTTTTCCGAAAGGCAGATGGTATATCGCCAGACTCATATATTCTACACACCAACGTGAATAGTCGTTTTGTTGCCACTTCCCCCTATGATTTTAGAAATTCTGATGGAATTTTATCTATCCCTTCTGCCTTATTTGACCGTAAGTCCTCCAAAGCTCTTTTAAATTCCGATTCTAATACTGGATCCCCTATCTCTTCTAAATCGACTCCTGTTTCTTCTTCTATCACATCAGACAAATCTGTACCCTCATAGAGGCTTTCAATGTATTCTTTCCACCTATCTGCTCTCTCCTCTGCATTTAACAGTGGAATTCCCGTTGCGCTCTTAGTGTTACCACCGTTGCTTTTAATGTCACCAAAGGCTGTTTTGACTTTCCTGAATGCTGAGTCTGTCCTTCCGACAATCATATCTTTTTGGATGTCTTCACATTTTTCTTGCAGCCATTTCGTCTTAGCTTCCCTGCACTTCCTATTTATTTCATTCCTCAGCGACTTGTTTTTCTGCATTCCTCATTTTCCGGAACATGTTGGTACTTCCGCCTTTCATCAATCAACTGAAGTGTTTCTTATGTTACCCATGGTTTCTTCGCAGCTACCTTCTTTGTACCCATGTTTTCCTTCCCAACTTCTGTGATGGCCCTTTTTAGAGATGTCCATTCGTCTTCAACTGTACTGCCTACTGCGCTATTCCTTAGGTTAGTTAGGTTTAAGTAATTCTAAGTTCTTGGGGACTGATGACCTCAGATGTTAAGTCCTATTGTGCTCAGAGCCATTTCAACCAACGTATCGGTTCTGAACGACCTGCAAATAAATAGTTGCCGCTATTAACGTTCCAACCCTCGTAGTTGTGAAATAATGGAATGATAGCATGCTATTGAGAGATGTTTGAATATGAAATGCGAGTAAATATGCTTTTTAATTTCTTTAATACTAACAACAGAAGATTACCATTTTTGCGCGCAAATTAGGAACGCAGCACTCAGTCGCAGAGAAGGATTATAATTTACGCAGTCTTTTTCACTCCACCCGTGCCGAACAAACCGTCTGTCTTCGGTTCCTCGCACCACATTAGGTCATCTTGCAGCTGTTGCTTCTCAACTGCTATAAGAAGAGATTCTTGTACCTGCAAAACCAGAAATATTACAGTATTTCAGTATCTGTCTTTCTTTACGCTTTTTGCCTCTACAGCTCCATCTCGTATCATGGAAGACCAACTAATAGCATTAAGGAATTGTGAACTCTTTGGCGCTGTTGGTATCGTCGCAAAGTATCTTCAATCTCACGGCGACTAACCTCATCGCAGGGAACGTTCAGTTCTGCCTGGTACCCAACTACCTCTTGTATATTAGCTAGGCAAGACACCGGCGCAGATATAGCCTTGGTGGTCAGGAAAAGACGTCGGCGTTATCTCAGCTACAACTGCTGCCTCGTGGAGAACATGATATCTAAGCAGGAAGAAGCGGTGAGGAAAGGAATATGTGGAAAACACTGTCAAGAAGAAGAAGGGACAGGCTGATAGGACACCTGTTAAGACATATAGGAATGACTTCCATGGAGCGAGAACGCGCTGTAGAGGGCAAAAACCGTTAAGGAAGACAGATATTGAAATACTGGCCGAGTGCTCACCCAGTACTATCGCAACCTCTACGCCGAGGGCTAGAGAAGCGACGTGGTACTGGAAGACGTATTGCTCGAAATGCAAGAACCGCGGCTATGCAGGTCGACGACACGCTTCTGCCAGACTTTACGTGGGACAAACTGGAAGGATGGTGCGTTGAAGAAATCACCTATTGAGTTTTACCTCTCCTTCTCCGGTCTCATGGGCGAAATATAAAGAACATAGGAAACCCACCTTCAGAATCCCCACCGAATTTACGGAAGGCATCACTGTACCTGTGCCTAAACCTGGAATTCGGTGGCTCCCGCAGGACTATCGAACCCTGACCGTTACTAAACGCCCACTATAAGATTTTCACAGGTATTCTCCGTCTGCACTTCAGATTCAAGGATGCAATACATGCAGATCAAACGTCTCGTGGTGGAAAGAGCAATTTCACACAACGTTGCGATTGTATAGTGACGTAATCATACTGATGTCGGCCTGCAACCCGATGGGCGTCGTCGGTGCGGTGGATTTCGACAACGCATTCCACCGCGTTGATCACAATTTTCAACGTACAGTCATGGAACGCAATGGTTTCCCCCGAGTTTCTGTGGATGTAATCCTGCATTTGACTCACGGAGCACATCCGAGAGTAATGGTGAAAAGTTATCAATGAGATCCCACTTCTATGGAGCATTTCATGAGGCTAGGATGCCCCTTGTCCGCCGTCCTATTTGCAGTAACCCTCGAGTCAACGCTGCATTGTCTTCACCGACGCTTGGATTTATTTACGGACTGTGAGACTTCAATTTTGTGCATATGCTGACCATGTCGTATTCCTGGCCAGGTCAGGGGATGACGTACAGACGGCTCTACATAGCTTCAAAAGTACGCTACTGTGGCGTACAGTATTGTCAATTAGCGGAAGACGAAGTTTATGGACATGGGCAGGAAACCACAGTGCCCATCACTAAAGTTCCCGCGCTCGTATCTTTAGGGGTACTCAATCATGGTCATATTCAATGCACTGCAGCGGTCTCATATCGTCCTCTGTTACAAGATATACGTGTACTAGTGCTATTCCACACGCTACGCACGATGGAGATGTTCCAGTGGCTGCAGTACATTAACGTCTATTTAGTTTCAAAATCAAACCTTTTCGCCCATGTGCTACAAATGCCCATTACGATTGCTACGAGGTTACAAGCTGCATTTGGACATTCTGTATGTGCTGAGCTTGTTTATAAAATTCGTTACGACTCCTTGATGTTACACTCATATGAAGATGGCGTAGGTGTGACCAATTTCAGAAACAGAGCGCAGGCATTCTTACTTGGAACGATACGCTGACTATGGCATTCTCAGCAAGTCAGCCTGGTAGCCACCATAATCGACGAAGTGGTGCCACAATCACTGCACCCTCCATTCCCTGTCGGTCATACAACGCTACGAGATTGCAAGCTGCATTTGGACATTCTGTATGTGCTGAGCGTGTTTATAAAATTCGTTACGACTCCTTGATGTTACACTCACATGAAGATGGCGCAGGTCTGACCAATTTCAGAAACAGAGCGCAGACATTCTTACTTGGAACGATACGCTGACTATGGAATTCTCAGCAAGTCCGCCTGGTAGGCACCATAATCGAAGAAGTGGTGCCATAATCACTGCACCCTCCATTCCCTGTCGGTCATACATCGCCGCCATTAAATCTCATTAGGACATTCCTCGTGGACTGTACTTATTTGCTGGATATGTGTTCAACACCATCACCAACCGCAGAGGGCTATTACCGCCAGTTACAAAGACACCAACATGCCGACGTGGTTGAACGACGTTACCCCGTCATACGATGGAAGACAGTAAGGCGTACGATCCATCTATCCTTTCTCCCCTCGGAAGTGCGGGCTTCGTGGTACGCGATAGTGAACGACAAGTTCGCTAACCGCCAACGAATGTACTCCATTCATATCGTCGATGGCGAGAAATAGATACCGATGATTCACGATTGAAGATAGAATTCAAAATTCCACGGATGCCGTCTATTTCCCAGTCATCAGGACAAATTCAGTCAATTGGATTAAAGGATAACTCTGTAGTTTCTCTTCTGTGACGGTGACCAAGTTGTGTTACATTATTGTTCTTTCCTTCTGGACAATCACAATGACTTACGATGTCTGGCGGAATACCGGTTCTGTTTTGCCAGTTATCTGGTTTCGTTTCTAGCTCCGGGGGGGTGGGGTGGGGGGGAGGGGTGTTACAGGTGCGAGAAGTGATAGATAACTATATTTCACTATTGATGATAGATTACAAAATATGTACACAAGCGACAGTACTTCTCATCATATGAGAAAATGACCTAGACGATCTCCATGCACAGCTGTTGTAGGGCTCTGTTTATCTAGTTGGTACGGTATTTATTTAGTAATTAAAACAAAATCAAATAAACATATAAATAAATAAAAAATTAAAAAAGAACAACCAATAGTATCTTCTCCTTCGAACCCTGCTCTAGACCGGTTAGTGGGGATACACAGGCGACAACCTCTGCCCCCCCCTCCCCCCAGTCACCATGCTCCAGCATCCTCCCCCCGAAAATAGAAACAAAAAATGTATCGCGTAATTGATCACTAACCAAAACGTGCTTGGTCCCAGGTTCGAACACCGTCGCTACTTAAATTTGGAATAAATAACAACTTACGGCATAAGAAGCCACATTCATTCTGCCAACGGCCTTGTCAAAGAGGGCGATGAGCTGACTGGTTCAGGATATTCCCTTGCCCTTTGGGTAGGAGACTTCCTCTAAAAGCTGGACGAATCTACAATAGTCAACGGCATGAGGATGCAGAAAGTGGTGTATATCACTAAAGATACATAACGTGTATCCACAGGACATATGGCCTGTAAATGGAAAAAGTATCATCATAATCTCCCTCTTGCCAAAATGCCGGACTAATCTCTCATTCGGATTTCCGGGTATTTCACCATGAGAAAAAATGAATAACCAACGAAAGGATTACGTTCTACCAACCAGGGCAGGGAATGTCAGAAGTTTTAACTTCGTAAAGAAGCTACAAAATCTTAAGAGGAAAATGCTAAGTCACAACCTAGGAATAATGGGTGTCAGTGAAATGAAATGGAAAGAAGACAAGGATTTCTGGTCAGGCGAATATTGAGTAATATCAACACAGCAGAAAATGATATAACATGAGTAATATTACTTATGAATAAGAAGGTAGGACAGAGAGTGAGATATTGTGAACAGTTCACTGATGGGGTTGGTCTCATCAGAATCGACAGCAAACCAACAACGCAAACAGTTGATTTGGTGTACATGTAGACATCCCAAGCAGAAGGTGAAGAGATATAGGAAGAATGTGAGGGTACTGAATGACTAATTCAGTATGTAATGAGAGATGAAAATATAATAGTCATACGGGATTGGAATGCGATTATAGGTGAAGGAGTAGAGGAAGGGTAGAGGAAGAGATATGAGAGAACATGGGCTTGGTAAGTAGCAGTGAGAGGGGAGAAAGACTATTGAGTTCTACAGTAAATTTCAGATGGTGATAGCGAATACTCTGTTCAAGAACCACAAGGGGATGAAGTTTAAGGTGTGCCCAGGAGCAGATATAGACTCAGATCACAATTTGGTAATAATGAAGAATAGGCTAAAGTTTGACTGGGCAAGATGCATCAAAGAAGTGGCCTATGGATGAATTAGGGGATGAAGTGATAAACTTGAGCGTTACGGTATAGCTACTGCGATAATGAATAGCTCTGTAGGTAAAGGGATAGACAGCGCTAAAAAGGGCAGTCACAGAACTTGGAGAGGGAAACGTAGGTTCATGAAGATAACTCCGAAGATACCATGCGTAAGAGAACGAATACTTCACCTGATCGACGAAGAATGAAGTCCAAAAACGTCCATGGATATGCAGAAATTCAGTTACACAATTAACATGGCAAATAAATAAACAGGAAGTGCAGAGAAGCAAAGTGAAAATGGTTCCATGAAAACTGTGGATATATCAAAAACAATGGCAGTCGGAAGGACTTACTCAGCATACAGAAATGTCGAAACAACCCTCGGTAAAATTAAAGCAAGGGTGGTAACATAAATAGTGCAAAGGATTCCATTGTTAAATGGAAACTAAAGAGAGCTGGGAAGAGTACACTGAGGCTCTGTATGATGGAGAGGACTTAAATAATGATGGGATTGAAGAGGAAACAGGAGTCATAGGGAATAAATAATGGGCCCAGTATTAATATCAGGATTTAGAAGAGCTTTGGAAGACTTAAGATCAAATAAGGCGGAAGGGACAGTAACATTCAATATGAGTTTCTAAAACCATTGGGAGAAGGGACAACAAAACTCTTACGCACATTCGTTTGTAGAATTATGAGACTGGCGGTGTACCACCAGACTTCCGGAGTAACATTATACACACAATGGTCAAGATTGCAAGAGCAGGTAAGTGCAAGAATTATGACACAATGAACTTAACAGCACATGCATCCAAAGGAAGCAATACTAAAGAAAAATATAGACACCTTTACCAAATTTATCGAACAGAAAAAAGCGTTCGATAATGTAAAATAGTGGAATTTGTTCATAATCCGGAAAAAATAGGAGTTAGCTACAGGCAAGACAGGTAAGATTATGTACAAGAACCAACAGGCCACAGTAAGAGTGGAAGGCCAAGAAAGAACTGCTTGGATTAGAAAGGGATGAGACAGGGATGTGAACTTCCGCCCCTGCTGTTCAATCTAGAAGTTGAAGAAGCTACGACGGAAACTGAAGGAACAAGAGTGATTAAAATTGAGGATGTAAAGATATCAGTCTTACGATTCATTGAAGTCATTGCTATCCTCCATGGAAGTGAAAAATAATTACGGGATCCGTTAGGTGGAATAAACAGTGTACCGAGTGCAGGCTATGGACTGAGAATAATCCGAAGAAAGACGACAGTAATGAGAAGAAGCAGAAATGTGAAAAACTAGAAACATAACATCGTAATTGGTGATCACAAAGTACATGAAGTTAAAGTATTCTACAACCTAGGCGGCAGCAAAGTAACCCATAATGTACAAAGGACATAAAAGGCAGACTAGCTATGGCATAAACGGCGTTCCTGGCAAATAGAAGTTTTACTTGTATCAAATATAGAGCTTACTTTGAGGAAGATACTTCCGAGAATGTACGTTTAGAGCACAGCTTTGTATGTTAGTGCGACGAGGACTGTGGGAAAGTCGGAATAAGAGAGAATTGAAACATTAGAGACATGGTGTCACAGACGAATGCTGAAAATTAGGTGGACTTCTAAGGTAAGCAATAAAGAATAGCTCCGCGGGATTAGCTAGGAAAGAAGTATATGGGAAACACTGAAAAGAAGAGAGACAAGAGACAGGACATCTGTTAGGATATAAGGGAAGAAGTTAAAAACTCTTTAGGCAGGAAGGATTATGTTACATTAAGCAAATACCTGAGAACGTAGGTTGCAACTGCTATTCTGAGATGTTGGCACGCTCTAGGAATTCGTAGCGGGCTGCATCACATCTCTCAAAAGACTGATAACTAAAAGATAAATGCAATGGTTTACATTTTCTTCAGCATCCCCATGTCGTTGCTCATTGCCGATCTATCAGCCGTTTAGGGGAAGTTTTCCATGCCAAGGCAAAAGAGTTTTCTGAGTATCTGTACGCTGCCCCGTCGTGTTTGACAAGGCTGTTGGTAGGAAGAGGGCATCTTCTTATGCCGGAGTCTTTGTCCACCATTAATAATGATATTTGTTCAAAATTTACACAATGACGAGCTTTGATCCAAGGACGCAGAAAGATAGGGACGTTTGCTATCGTTAAATACCGTACAGGGCCACATCATTGTACGACTGTGGCAGGCTGTGTGTATGTGTGTGTAGTGTGTGTGTGTGTGTGTGTGTGTGTGTGTGTGTGTGTCTGTGTGTGTGTGTGTGTGTGTGTGTGTGTGTGTGTGTGTGTGTGTGTGTGCCTGTATGCACCCACGGGTTGCTGAATAGTGTAATAACTGCTTAAAGGGCGCAGTCGTTATTTAGCTTTAAACTTAATCACTATCTCGGTACTGGCATCTGCAACGCGTTGTACGGTACTGAATATAACGTACATTTAATATCATGCTTAAAATAATCCGAACGACCTGAATTGTGTTCCGCTTGATCTGCATACAGCCTACATAACGTAACTATTTTGTAGATCCTCTAACCTTTTTGCGGTACAGTGGTTTGACTGGCAGTCAGTGCAGATGTAAAATAACGCCTCGATATTGTAAATACTAGGAAACATGTTACTGTAGATGACAGAGTGCTTAACCCTTGTAAACTCATCTTTCTTATAAAATGTGACATTGCAGAAGCATTACCACATTCATCAGAATCGGTCATGTAAATCATTCAGTAATCCTTTCGCACTTTTCATTACTTTTACGAACAGGACATTTTGAGAAAATACATAACTCTTAAAATTCTATGACAATTCGAAGTACTTTTGCTCTCTACAAGGTTCTTACATACCTGGTACACTTCGTTCCTGTGGAGAGTTCTTTTGCATACATTGGTTGTTAAAGTAATCAGTTAAAATAAAAAAAACGAAAAGAATAACCACACCGTTAACAGTGGCAAGCGCTTTTTGGAGTTCTCGACACTAACAAAGTATCATCAGTAAATTCACTGCAGTCATGAGCCAAGAAAAATTATTACTGCACAAGTCTGAACTAGAAATGGCACGACGAACTTTTCTTCAGGGTATGGACTGATACCCAGCACCTATGGCCATTGCTAACTAAGCAAGACTCGAGCACAGCAACGATCGTCATAGGTGACTAAACACAGAGAGACCCGAAATGTTAATGTTTTTACCAGTATCAGTTAGCAAATCAGAATTTGAAAATAAATGCATGTATTTATTGAACCGAGAATGCTATCAAGATCTTTATTTCCCCGACAACTGAAGCCGGAAGTCTTTCAGTTTACGGTCACTCACTAGTAACAAAGTAGGCACGTATCTAAAATGGAGGTGTCATAGTGTAAAGTTTTGTAACGGGGATTCGAACCAAGCACGTAATAAGATGGTCAACTACCTAAAATCAGATGTTATATATCGAAATTCTTCACCAGCAGCGAGATTTTTGAATCTGAAATGAGGATATAATTAATTTTACTTGACCGGGCATCGAGCCCAGCACCTACATCCATTATTTTCTAATCATTAATAGACTTTATGAGCCAATTGTCCTCTCACCAGTAGTGAGAGGTCTGCATGTTTGACTAGAAATAACGGCACCTGTCGTTAATGTTGACAAACCTAGAGAGAGAGATCAGAAACGAAAATTAGTTTACATTAGTGGTTCGGTGCGCACCTGCTATGGCTTGAAATGAAATGTGATTAGAACCCAGAGACGAGCGTTTCGTGAAGACCTAGACGAGCTGGTAGTCTTGTGGAAGACAACTAAAGGATCGAACTATATCGTTCCGAGAAGGTCAAATATTGCAAAGGAGGAGATCCGAATTCCAATCACATTTTAGCAACAAAATTTTTAACGTCCCATGTGTAAATAAAATACGAGCCCTGTGCCCATTTGTGACCATTTGTTCACTAACCTTTATAGTGTAAGAAAGCTTACTGGTAACAGATTTCACCCTTTCGTGTCTATAGCTTCTGTTATGGCCCGACCTAAATCGGTTCTGCACCTTATGCTAGCGAAGGGACCTTGTTTTGAGATCGCAAGTGTGGCAAGAAGCTTACACTAACTGATGCCGCACCACCACAAACAATACGCGAAAAAACAGAAAAATATTACGAAGTATGCGTCTAGTAAAATAGTTTACTGGTATGGTACCGCACTGAGACACAACTTTCTCCCTTTCCTTATGGAACTGTATTTCATCCACTTTAGTGGATGGTTTCTGTTTTCAAAGCTATCGAAAGATATTTAAGTAATTTGGGTCGAGAAGTCGCAACACTACAGAAAAAGAGCGAGTAATCTGCTTAACGTTGTTTCGAAACGGAAAATCTTTTCAAGAAATCGGAGGATCCATTGGCAGATCTACCAATACAGTGAAGACTATTGCATACAGTTTTAATCAGAACAAAACGTACGAAGACCAGTCACAAAGTCATCCTGCAGTTTCATCCCAGATGAAAAAAGGATAATTACCCAGAGAATTGAAGGGAAATCCAAAACTTGGCCCTCCAAAACTTGCTAATGCAGTTCACATCCATGCATAAGTGTTTCAGCACAGACTGTAAGAAAGGTGCTTCATGGGGGTATCAATAGGCCGTGGGAAACGTCGCAACAGCAAAATCAACAGAAAAAAGCGAGTTGCATTTGCAAGAGATCATACGACCGATGGGTTGGATTTCTGGAAGTAGATTGTATTCACTGACGAGACTAGATTTCAGCTGTTGAGGTCAAATGGGTAAGTAACAGCATGGAGAAAGAAAGACTAGTGAACTTAAGCAGAGAAATATAATATTCTCAGGGGTCAAACACTGAGCAGATTCATTACTTATTGGGCCTGCGTGAGTGCAAATGTTGTGGTGGATTTGTGTTTTGTAGATGGAATTATGGACCACAAGGTTTACATGAACATAGTAAAGACACAAATATCAAAAGAGTGAATAGTGTATGTCTTTCGGGAGATTATATTTTCAGACGTGATAATGATCGAAAACATGCAGCTCTAGATGGAAGACCGTGACACTCCCCGTTGGATGCCGACACCACCACAATTCCCAGACATTAATCCAATACAGAATTCGTGGAATGCACGACCAAAATAGGAGTATTCATCGGATTCCAATAAGAACGATTTAAAGAACGCTCTGGTAAAGGAATGGTGTAAAATTACAATGCATACAACAAAATTTCGAGTAAAATCCATGCCAAGGAGAATGCAAGAGATTACAATGAGGAAAGAAGGGCATAATAAATACAAACCATAACACTCTATGTTCAAAGTATCGTTTGGAGCGTTGCAGCCGAATTCTTATTTTGCATTATAAATTCCCCAGCTTTACTTTTGAATTTATAACTATGTTTACGGAAATATGAATCTTACTATTCACTGCCCATGTCCCTGCTGTACCTCATTTTACGATTTCCCACTACCTTCACATCGTTAAACGTAAAATCGTGTAGTAGACGAAAACTTTTTTGCTTACGGGGCGGTGCCCCATGCGCCTCATCTCGGAACTTTCTACCAGCCCTCGGTAGGGAAGATCATCCTCTTTCACTCTCTCTCTCCCCCTGTAAACAACGTTGAAAGCTACCGTCGACTGGGAAATCTTCCGCGCGTGTGCCGACACGACCCCCCCCCCCCCCCCCCCCAACCATCACCCACACAAACGGTGCTTAGCTGCTTACATGTAAGGTCAAGGGGGTAATCGCTGACACTGAAGTGACAGCAAATATACTTTTTTCACAAGCGCTTTTTAATAAATACAGTGATTCTTGGGTTAGGGATGCTCAAGTTTTCTTTTACTTTATTTACTTTTTTTCGTCACCAGTCTTTCACTTGGTGTGGTACTCTCCTCCCGCTTTTCATGTGTTAATATTAATGTTTCAGTCTCTACGCAACTACATGTTCCTAGCAAAACGAATTCAGATTGCTGGGAAATGTGATGAAAGTAAAGATGACCCACTGACTTCTCTAATGGCACGTGCATATAACATAATACAACTGAAAATGCGAGGAATCAAAATTCCAGTACTATAGCTAGGTACGTAATCTGGTCTATATGACATTGTTAGATAGTAATTAATAACCTGGCATGGCTCTGCGTTCCTGAAAGGAAAAAAAGACAAAGTAAATTTGTTGTGCGCACATCATGTAAAGCAACAGAAAATGTTACAAAATAAAAAAAATCTTTAGTCTAAAACGTTTTAAGCCTTTCGTAATTAACTACATTCTGAGCAATTATCAATAAATCTCCCATATTAATCTCTCTTTCAGTGATGTTCTGTTTTCTTTTACTAGATATTTGATGTTGAATGGAACTGAGTGAGAGAAATGCAAGAAATAGAGCACTTGTGCCATAACACACACAATGAATTTCGTCCTGTATCTAATATTCGTAAAACGAAATATTTTAGCGTCTGTCATTGTGGAAAAAACGGAGCACAGTTATGGTAAAATCAGCCAGTACTTTCTTGTAATTTAGGTGTAATCGAAACGCTTTGAAAATCGTAAATGATATAAGCTTTATGGTGATTGGAAGTGAGGTACTAGGTTTAAACGCATATACATGAAGAAAAGCTCTTTGTACTATTTTCCTGTGCAAATCATTCAACTGAACGTGTACTGAAGAAAGCTGTTACGAACTTTCGCATCTACCGTAGCTTGCGTGTGGTGGAGCAGCCGCGTTCAGAAGCGTGGGCTGCGGGTGAAGTTTCAAAAAACCGCCCACCATCCGTGACCTCTCGCAATGCGCCACCTCCAGCGATGGAAATTTCTGCGTTTCGCAGGTTAGACGAATGCTCGCTGCGAGAATGTGGCAGTACAGTAACGCTTCAGGATACAGTATAGTATGCACTGTTCTAAAAATATTTTCATGTATTAAGTGAATGTTGTAACTGTTACTGCATCGAGGTTGCTCGACTGATGTAAATATACTAAATCACCTCACCTCTTCAGTGCACTGATACATCTGAAAGAATGTCGGTCAAACTGTCTACATGCGTTCAATAACTGGTGTATCAATTATGTTCTAGTACTGGTAGAGAAAAAAAACAAATGATCATCTGGCATTGTTGGCCGGGAGACCCCATTAGGGGAGTTCGGCACTGTGTTGCAAGTCCTTTCTAGTTGACACCCCCTCGGCGACTTGCGAGTCAATGGTGATGAAGGACACAACACACAGTCCCCTGTCGGGAATTGAATCCGGGCCCCCTGTGTGGCGGGGTCAGGAATTTTCTCTGCTTCGTGATGACTGGGTGATGTGTGATGTCCTTACGTAAGTTAGGTTTAAGTAGTTCTAAGTTCTAGGGGACTGATGACCATAGATGCTAAGTCCCATAGTGCTCAGAGCCATTTTTTTTCAACCCCTGCGTGGTAGGCAATAGCGCTACTGCTACGCTACAGAGGCAGAGTAGTATTGGTACTGTGTATGTAACATCTGACATGTGTACTTCCTTTATGATGCACGTTTCGTGTTATTCACATAAAGCATAACCAACAGTGGTATTTTGCTGCCTCTGTCTTGCTTTTACAAGGTGCATTCAAGTTCTAAGGCCTCCGATTTTTTTTCTCCGTACTGGAAAGAGATAGAAACATGCGCATTGTTTTAAAATGAGGCTGCGTTCATTGTCAACACGTCCCAGAGATGGCAGCACTGTATGGCAGATGGAATTTTACCACCAGCGGCGAGAATGAGAACTGTTTTAAATACTTAAAATGGCGACGTTTTCCTTACTTGAACAGCGTGCAATCATTCGTTTTCTGAATTTGCGTGGTCTGAAAGCAATTGAAATTCATCGACAGTTGAAGGAGACATGTGGTGATGGAGTTATGGATGTGTCAAAAGTGCGTTCGTGGGTGCGACAGTTTAATGAAGGCAGAACATCGGGTGACAACAAACCGAAACAACCTCTGACTCGCACAAGCCGGTCTGATAACACGATCGAGAAAGTGGAGAGAATTGTTTTGGGGGATCGCCGAATGACTGTTGAACAGATAGCCTCCAGAGTTGGCATTTCTGTGGGTTCTGTGCTCACAATCCTGCAAGACGACCTGAAAATGCGAAAAGTGTCATCCAGGTGGGTGCCACGAATGCTGATGGACGACCACATGGCTGCCCGTGTGGCATGTTGCCAAGCAATGTTGACGTGCAACGACAGCATGAATGGGACTTCCTTTTCGTCGGTTGTGACAATGGATGAGACGTGGATGCCATTTTTCAATCCAGAAACAATGTGCCAGTCAGCTCAATGGAAGCACACAGATTCACCGCCACCAAAAAAATGTTGGGTAACCGCCAGTGCTGAAAAAATGGTGGTGTCCATGTTCTGGGGCAGCGAGGGCGTTCCAAAGGGCACTACGGTAACAGGTGCATCCTACGAAAATGTTTTAAAGAACAAATTCCTTCCTGCACTGCAACAAAAACGTCCGGGAAGGGCTGAGCGTGTGCTGTTTCACCAAGACAATGCACTCGCACATGGAGCGAACGTTACGCAACAGTTTCTTCGTGATAACAACTTTGAAGTGATTCCTCATGCTCCCTACTCACCTGACCTGGCTCCTAGTGACTTTTAGCTTTTTCCAACAATGAAACACACTCTCCGTGACCGCACATTCACCAGCCGTGCTGCTATTGCCTCAGCGATTTTCCAGTGGTCAAAACAGACTCCTAAAGAAGCCTTCGCCGCTGCCATGGAATCATGGCGTCAGGGTTGTGAAAAATGTGTACGTCTGCAGGGCGATTACGTCGAGAAGTAACGCCAGCTTCTTCGATTTCGGGTGAGTAGTGAATTATAAAAAAAATCGGAGGTCTTAGAACTTGAACGCACCTCGTAATGTGGATATGATGTCTAGTATATTCACGTTTGAGTTGAATTTTCCTGTTTGTCATCGGAGGTGTAAATAAAGAGAATTAAAGAAACCCAGGCCATAATCGTTGAACGATGACACGCAGCAAGGATGACAATGTTTTCAGTGTTTCATTAATAAATGAATAGGGTCTCTGTGTTATGCGAGATCAAAACAAACGTGCTAAAAAAATAAAATAAAAATTAATTAATTAAACAGCCTTGTAATCTGACAGCTATGATAGCAAGTAAGTGCTCAGTCTTATTAATTGGTAAATTTATCTCTCCTTATTCTTTCTCATTGTTATTCATCATACTCAGGTCATTAGCTCTGAACGGGTCTTAGCTGAGCTTTCTCTGCTTCATCCCTAAAAACCATAACGAAATCGGCACAGGCCGGACTTGCATATGTTTGGCTGGACACGACCATAAAAATACAGCCGTATCCGGCTAAACCCTACACACAGATCATAGACAAACGCATGGCAGAAGGAGGTCAGGGCAGGGGCTCTTTCTTTCCCTCTAGCTGCCTCGCCCTTCGTGGGCATTCCTCACAGCTGCCTACTCGTTTTGTGGCTTTACAGGGTACCATCTGAAAAGTCCTCGACAGAAACACTGTAAACTCAGCTGTTACGAAGTTTATCATTACAGAATTTAGTAACAGATGGCGAGAATTTTTAAACGCAAACAGCATAACCATACGAGATTCACGCAGTGCGGATATTTCGCAAGTCCGTGCGCAGCTTAGTCGACTGATAATCAGTCGGCTTTGAATGCTAACTGTATCTCACGTTCCTGGTTGACTGGCCCATGGCCACAGATTTCGCTTGCACAATGCAGCTATCGTCACGGATGAAACGTCTGCTTCCTGGCAGACACGTTGTCTTTATCATATGGCAAGAGGCACAGCAATTCGTGCACGGGTACAAAAATGCTTCACTTTGCAAGGAGTACGGAGTGTTCATTTTGACTGCAGGACATCCACACGACGGATACTTTCACCCGTTCTGTCAACAGCCGATAAATTACACTGAGTTGTTTTCAAAACATAAGAACGTCGCAATGAACTTTACAGGAGCAGTATTTTAAATGTCTGTGAATCAGAAATAGTTAAACATTCAACACAACATTTTTTATCCATTTTCTGTGGAAGAGCGGTTGGTATTTATAAGTTCCGTCTGTTTTTATCTATTTCCTTCATTATATTTGCCACATGTAGATATTTTGTCCTGATAAGTACAGAACAAAATTTCAGGTGAAACAGTGGTTTCCAAAAACCGATACACCCAATGTTACTGAATACGAAACACTTGTGCTGATCTGCATGGATGTGATCCCAGGTATCTTAAAACGCGGCTGAAGTAAGTGCCTGTACAATGTCGTCACCGACTGCTCCCTGCCTCCAGGGCTCATTACTCGTGCTACTTACAAGGGAAAACTCCCCATCGCACCTCCCTAAGATTTAATGGTAAGACGGCACAGTGGACATCCCGTCAAAAACTAAACACAGTTCAAGTATGAAGAGGAAGAAGGTGTACTGCATTGTGACAAAAAAAAGGCATAAATCAGTGAACGGCCCAAAGACAACAAGTGCAATATAAAGGTGCCTGAAACAGAGACTGCGTCGTGGTTAAGGGTTACGCGGTTGGACAGCCAAGCGGTCGAGTCCTGTTCAAACTTCGCCCGTGCCATTTTTTCCCACTGTATTAACATTTGAGTCTGTGACGTCATCTAACGACCGTTTGCAACGGCGAGATGTACAAACACGGCATTGTTGACAGCACGTGTGTGATACGATTGCAATCTCTTATCGACAGTTTGTACACCTTGCAAGGAAGTGAGCTATGCCTCCTTGCCAGATTTATGTGCTGGTACGAATGTGAATCTGATCACTCCCGAGGAAATGATGAAAACATAGTACGAGGCATGACTGAAAATTAATGCCTCCACCTTCGTAACTCTTCAACAGTTGGCAGCATTCGTATGCGGCAGGTACTGGCTTGTTCCGTAGCTTCTTCTCTACAGCTCCAGTTAGCGGAAAACCTTAGCATTGAACGGTTGTGCTGTTACAGGAATCCTGCGCAGACGGTCGGTCAATGTCATGTAAGCAACGTGCAGTCATTGAATTCTTGGCAGCAGATGGTGTCATCCCAAAGGAGATTCATCAGAGATTGAAAGCAGTTTATGGTGATTGTGTTGATGTGAGCACTGTGCCTCGCTGGGCGATTAAGTTTAAAGATGTTGAGGAGGGAACATATGACCTGCGTAACAAACAACGAGTTGGACGTCCTGTCACAGCAACCACCGAGTTTCACAGGCAAAATGTGGACAGATTGATTCAGGACGATCGTCGTATCACTCAGAGAGAAATCGCAAGTTCCCGTTGATGAAAAACAATCTGCGGGGGACATCATTACGCTTCTGATGAAGACACTGACAGAACTGTGAGACTGTGGTTGCGGAAACAGAGTGTCGACTTCTTCCGTTACAGCTTCAGAAAACTTGCTCATCGTTGGCAGAAACGTGTCCAATTGGACGATGATTGCGTGTAAAAGCGAATATTGGGAATTAAAGATCACATTCTAAGGATTATGTCTGAGTTTGATTTATTAAAATATTCCCATCCAAACCAAATTAACGTAGGTTGAGGCATTACTTTTCATTCAACCCTCGTAGTTTGTCAAAGAAGCTGCAACAAATGAAAGCAAAAATTTCACAATCACACAGTTTCTCTGTGCTCTGTCGAAACAAACGTTTTTCAAGTTGCGTTCCGATTGGATGTCTTGACTCTTGAAAATAAAAAGGAAAAAAAGGGGGGGGGGTGCGCACGAGAAACTTTTGAACACGGTTTGTCCACTTCGTAGTTCAACACCATGGCGGCGTTGCTTTTACAGACTGTTCTTCATTGTACTTCTTGTTCTTTGACCGTTCAGTGTTCCTATTTTGCTTTTTTTTACAGTTCAGTGCACCTTCATCCTATTTTCATGCTTGATTTGTGTTCAGTTTTTGACGGGCTGTCCACTGGAATATCTTAGCACTAAATCTGAGGGAGATTGCGCGGTGGCCGAGAAAACGCGCACGAACAGCAGCCAGCCAGCCCGCTTGGAGTCGGGGCTGCACTTGTGATGACCTTGAGGCTGGCCAGTGACGTCAGAGTTCCCTGGGTGTCACACTGTGACCGCAGCTCTGCTGGGGCGGATCGCGGCGAGTAGCGATGCCTGCGGCAGGTTTACTGAGCCCTGAAACAAATAGGTCGATTGTTGCATATAAGCCGATAAGCACAAGAAAAGAACTCGGAATGTGTGTTGTATGAACGTTAAATCGTATATTTTCCCCGTCAACTGTGAACAAATTTTACTGGTAAAACTTTAGGGAAGTAAATGAAGTACAGTAGCAGTCTTTGGTTGAGTTAGCGACACTGCATAAGATCTGATTTCGTTTGCTCTAATTTAAAGATAGTGACATAATATAGTTCGATATTAATTATTTACAATATATGAAGGTGCTGCTCCCAGTCAGAATTTCTTATTCTTCAAACTGTACAGCTAATAGAAACCAGATATACTGCTTCTTCTCATATATACATCATGAAGTACTTCATGTCAGAGTACTATTTGGAAAGGTCATTCATCCATTGGAACCGGAGAGCCAGTACAGGCGTAGCTTGTTCCTACGTAGAAAATGTGGGCTCTACTTGGGCTTCACTCGTCTACAGCTACTAATAGCCTAACGCGATAATTGTTTGTACTGTGGTCGTCATTGAAGACAACCATGGCTTTTAGTAACTGTTTCGGCAACGTTGCACACTTTGATACTGAAATATTGCAGTGGTTCATAACCTGGTGGTAATTATCCCCTGAGGGGTAATGTGAATTTTTCTAAAGGGAAAAAAAATTGACTTTTCATCCTGATTCAGTCATGAAACTAAGTATTTTCAAAAAATCCTTACTATTACACAGTTTTGTAAGACTATAATATTTATTACTTAAGTTATCAATAATTACTTTTCTCAATTATTGGCGTTAATGCGGTGGAAGCTACCGGTCCCTCAGATAGTCCATACACTACACGCATATGTTGAGCTTTGTCCCGTACATCGCTGATGATAAAGGTGAGACATATAAGTAACAAATGCTAAATATCTCAAGTAAATGCCTTCTCCACGTTGTAGGTAGTACCCGCAGTAGTCCATAAATTGCTTCATTACTCGCTTCGAAACAAATAAGTGAATTAATTGACAGCACAACTTACTAGTAATTACATAAAGGCTTCCACAGTGGTTCACACAATATTATTGTTATATTATTGCCACTACTACTACTATTCGTGCCTGTGGTGAGACACAAATCATTAACACTCTGAAGTCTTCCGATTTCTGCCAGTTCAAATCGAAGGATTCTCGTGGTCGTGCGGTAGCGTTCTCGCTTCCCGCGCCCGGGTTCCCGGGTGCGATTCCCGGCGGGATCAGGGATTTTCTCTGCCTTGTGATGACTGGGTGTTGTGTGATGTCTTTAGGTTAGGTAGGTTTAAGTAGTTCTAGGTTCTAGGGGACTGATGACCATAGATGTTAAGTCCCATAGTGCTCAGAGCCATTTAAACCATTTTTTTTTTCTAAGGATTTCAGCACTCAACTTATTTTCGTGTAGGAAAAATAGCGCACACTTATTGACTTGATTGATTGTAAATAAGGTTGCAATGTGCAGGTCAAACAAATGCCGCAATGGAAAGGAGTAATGCAGGGGAAGTATGTGTTGCGAACAGTTTCTGCCTTCACTGTGGAAAGTAGCTGTCTTATCTGAGGAGTTTTGGCTAGCAATTGCGATGCACCACGAATTCCTTCGTCATTCACTGTAATACTCCCCTCCCCCTCCACTACACACACACACACACACACACACACACACACACACACGCACACGCACTGATAATCACTCATCTTCCATCGTATGAAAAGCCTTTCATTCTGCAGTCTAGTTAGGTGCTAAAGTTGTGATAATGTGGAGGAATGTAGGGGGTGGCGGGATATGGTATGCAACAGAGGGCAGGGGGAGGGGGGAGGGTGGGGATACTATCTAATATCGGATTGCACTCAGGGATAATTGTTTAAGAAAGGTTGGGAACCACTGAAATACAGGGATAGTGCGACCAGCTGTTATGGATATTCTCCCTCCAGACAGATTTTCGAAGGCAACTGTTTGGTTCTTCTGTACGGTAGAGCAGACTCTAACAGAAACTACGTTGTGGGAGGAGGCATGGAAAACTCTGATGGGAAGTGTATCGCTCCTATGCTACAGTTTGCTCGCTTTTTAGGGTATTAGTCTACACAACATGCACTGATTTCTTGTGCAGTTCATACGTTAAACATGAGCATCACAATGAAACCAAAAAGGGCTTGTATCAAGACAAACAACAAACATTTTCTGAATAACTGTGATACAAAGTTGCACACGAAGTGGACGTCAAAAATGAATTTGATGATGTCTGCTTCCTTCTAAATGTACATTTCTCAATCGTGAAAGCTCAACCTTATGCCGTCAGCAATATTAAGTGTAGTCGTCACTGCATTAAACAGTCTACTGCGACAAATGGTACAAAGGTCATTGCGGCGTCTATTTGTTTCACAACTGCTGAACCTTTCGCGAACGAAAGAACACTGGACAAGCAGTCAAACTCTCCTACCAACAGACCAACGCGTTTAAGACGTATATGTTGCTTTGAACATATTTGCGATGTACAAGAGTCGAACTAGATTCGGCACAGAGCGGGCAGTGCTCTAGAGCAGGCTGTTCCAACCGAGCTCCAGGGAGCCGGAGCACTCCGGAGCGCTGACTGCGGCAGCTCGGAGCCCACATGGAGGGGGAAAGCGAACTCACTGCCCCCTGGCCGCATGCAGCCGCAACTAACGCAATAATCCGTGTTCAATGACAGCTATGACTAGCCGCGGGAGCCCTGTACCTCTGTTGGAGGATACCTTTCTATTCATTGAGAGGGATGGTCGTCTGCAGTGTCTTGTATGTCATAAAGTATTTAATTCTGCGCGGAGGTACGATATACAACGACATTATACACGTCTTCACGCAGCGCACTACGATCAGGTAGAAGGCGTTGTACTCAGAGAACTGGTAGCCAGGCTTAAGAACGACCTACCAGGAGACGTAATGCGGAGGGGATCGAAACATGCAACATAGTTCGTGTTCTGTAATGCGCTTATAATTTTCAGGTGAATGAGAGCGGAGAAAACACTACTGAATCTGCAATTCGAGAAAGCTACAGGATCGCTCACGTCATTGCGACGAGTGGCAAGCCGTTTTTGGTGGGACCACTCGTAAAATCGTGCATGGTTGCAGTTGCAGAATGTTTGTTTCCAAGGGAGGTGTAGGCAATTGAAGGGGTTTGCCTGAGTTTGCCTGTCGAAGCGAACAATGTCGCGTCGAATCCTGGACATGGCAGCGGATTTAGAGGCACAGCTCAGGAAAAAGGCGGAGAGCTTTGTTGCATTTTAGCTAGCACTTGGCGAAAGCACCGACATATCGGACTGTGCTCAGCTGGCAGTCTTTGTGCGTGGTGTCGTCATGGAGCTCCAAGTAACTGAAGAACTTTTGGATGTGGTACCACTAGATTACACCGCAACAGGACGTGACATTTTTAAAGCTGTTTATTAATCAGTGGACAATATGAATTTGCCGTGGGATAAGCTCCATTCTGTAGCGACAGACGCTGCACCACAAATGATCGGGCGTCACCAAGGTTTTGCTTCTCGTTTGAAAAATAAACTCAGGGACGAATTCGGGAAAGACATTTTAAGTCTTCATTGTTTTATTCACCAAGAGGTGCTGTGTGCTGAAACAGTAGATATAGGTGGCGTAATGAAAGATGTCGTGAAGTGTGTGAATTTTGTGCGGCGTCATGGTATGAATCATCGCCAATTCAAAGGATTCTTGAAAGATATGGAAACGGAGTATGGGGATATACCTTACCACGGTACAGTTCGTTGGCTGAGTCGGGGAAAAGTTCTTGATGTTTTCTTTGTCAGTCGTGAGGAAATATCCCTTTTTCTCGAAATTAAAGGGGAAGAAATGCGTTGTCTGAAAGATATAAAATGGATATTAGATCTGGCGTTCCTAGCTGACATAACTATGCATCTGAATAATTTAAATCTGCCATTGCAGGGCAAAGGGCAGCTAATCGTTGACATGCACGACCAGATCAAAGCGTTCATGGAAAAGTTACGTTTATTTGAGAGGCAGATGAGTAATGGACATTTAACGTTCTTCAATCGTTTTGCTTCTTTAAAACTACCTGAAGGTACTACTTTCGACGATTACCAAGCAAAGTTAAAGCAGCTCATCACGTCGTTTGAAACACTATTCCGAGACCTCACTAGCTTGGAAATGGGACTTAAGGTGTTCAGCACTCCTTTTCCTGTTTCCCCCGATGACTTGTCATCGTTACTTCAATTGGAGAGTATTGATTTGCAAAATTCAACTTTGTTGAAAGAGGGGTACTACAACACGTTGGATTTATCACGATGGTATCGTTCATTACAGCAAAAAACATTTCCCAAGCTTCACAGCAACGCCGCTCAGATCATCTGCATACTGCGATCTACGTATTGTTGTGAGCAGCTTTTCTCAGCAATGAAAAGAGTAAAAAGTAAGGAACGATCGTTTCTTTGGGATGCAACAATGAAGGCCATCCTCCGCATTAACACTGCGAGCACTTTGACGCCAGATATTTCCGATTTTGTAATGAAAAGAAAATGTCAAGCTACAGAGGCCCAATAAATTTGTAAAACAGTTGTTCCTTATTTATTTCCTGAACATCGTATTTCCTGGTGTAGCATGTCACCACGTCTTAGCAGCTAAAGTGTTGTAATGCCCGTGTGAGCGTACAATGAAGTTGATTAGCAACAGTAAATGTACTATATTTAAATGACCATGCAACATGAGACAAAATGGCACATATTTACAGAATGTTTTGAATGACTATTTTCTTTTCCTCTTTACGTTGTATTACAATAGCCTAAAATTAATTTTATATACATTGCTGCAGATATGAACCGCAACAGAAGACGGTCATCCCTATTATCTCCTCTGGTCCAGGACACCAGCGGTAACTTTATTTGTCTAATATTTCTATTGCGTGTAACTGACAAAGAGCGCTGAAACATATTACTGTATGTAATGATACTTTGCAGAGGGCAAGAAAAGTATTTGCTGTGCATCTTTGGCATTTCATGGCTTCTGTATGTAGATGAGAGTCACCAGTTCCGCGTGTTGTGTACGACGCGCGGGAAGCGAAGGGGGTAATGCGTATTCACGAATCCATGTTGCCGGTGCCGGTCTGGAGACAATTTACCTATGATCCATACCTCACGTTCCACGATGTAGTGTAATGGTGTTGAATGAGTCAGTTTACGGAGAACTATGTGACTAAGGTTATTTCCAGCTGAACACAATTTTTACTTTAATAACACGATAATCAGTGTTGCACTGTGTGAGCTAAAAGTTTATCTTCTGTGGGTCAGAAATAGTTGGACAAGAGAAATAATACCGGCTTATATTCAAATATACCATAATCAGTTCAGGATAATTGCAAGATCTACGTAACTTACATGTGACTGTAATATACTGTATGCCACAGATCTCAAAATGGGATTACGGAAAAGTAGTCGGCGCCTCGCCTGAGATTCGTTTTAGTCCTCTCATGTTGTAAGCAGCCCGTGGATGTCGCACAATGGGGGCCGGCAGCCTCAATACGTTCTTGGGGAACCTGCAGTCGGTGAGTGGCCAGCGCCTCTGGTATGTAAGGCGACTTGCACAGTATTCGCGGCTGCGTCATAGACAGCCCACTACACATTTTGCGAGCAGTATCCGTACAGAATGTGCAAAAATTAAAATGTTTCTAGTCACACCATGATCAACGAGCATTTTGTCATTACTGTGTAATAGAGTTGTGGCGACTCGTGAATGAGTCGTTCATTTGAACGACTCTAAATAAAGAATCGTAAGAATCGAATCGTGATATGGACGAATCGTCGTTCAAAAGAATCGTAAGAACGATTGCGTGTATCCGAGTCGTGACTCTTCCAAGTTCCAACGATTCATCGATTCTTAGTACGCTATGCTTCGAAGGCAACTTCCGAATCATGCCGAGTCGTGCCGAATGATTACGATCGCCAGATGGCAGTCAAGAGGAGGATGCGTGTGAACAAAGGAAACTCGGAACGAACAAACGAAGTTCGTGGGCCGTAATATTACTCGTGAAAACCGAGCTGATATTTGGCGGCGGCTGACGGGAACGCCTCTATGTGGCGAGCGTAAAGGCATTTCCCATTTACTATCCCTATATAGTGCACATGCGCGGATTCGTATCATCCTACGTTTTTCTGTGCTCTTTCCAATTCCACATCACCTTATATTTCACAATAAAGCAACTGTCAGCCCTCACACACTGCAAATTTAGCTTAACTTTTGTTTCGTCGAAATACAAAGCATAGGTATTTTGTTTTTAATTTGTCTGAGAACTTGCTTCTGCCACTACTATTTATGTGAGAAGACGACATACTTCTACAGTGTAGGATACAATCGTATGCAGCGACATTACTTCACTGCTAATTCTGTTAGTTCCACCAGTGCCGCCACTAAATAGCTGTCGCACTAGTCCAATATTACAGAGCCTATACAGAGAAAATGTAGGCTGTCTAACCAATACCTTTCTTGGCGGATCGCCGTGTAATACCGTCTTTAAACAAAAGCTTTTTACTTAATAACTTCAAGTTCGAGTTTTCGAATGTTATCGTGTTCAGATTCATATTAAATTTTAGTGAAGTAATGTCGCTGTATACGATTGAATCCTATTGTTTAGAAGTATGTCGTCTTCTCACGTAAATAGTAGTGACAGCGGGAAGTTCTCAGACAAATTGAAAGCAAAATACCTATGCTTTGTACCTATAGGAAAGGAAAGTTAAAGCTAAATTTGCTGTGTGGGAGGGCTGTCAGCTGGGTTATGAATTACAAGGGTGATGTGGACTTGGAAAGACATCTTAGCACAGAAAAACTTAGGATGATACGAGCCAAACCACGTCTGCCTCACTGCTAGATTTTGTCACTATAAAACAGACGTCTGTAGTTAGATACGTTCAAGCCACACAACCAAACTGACATTCCACGTAATTTTGCACCACCTTCCGCACAAATAGACTCCTCTTTCCTGACAGAGTGAAATAAAAGAATAGATGCAATCAAATCAAACGTGACCTTTCAACAATTAAGGCATTACACGTATAAATCGAAAATCACACTTGTAACGTCATATGCATGTTTACTCATAAATAAACTATTTCTGGCATATCTTATCATGACACAGTTCGGTTCTAACCCCATTGACAATTTTAGACATGCCCTGCCATCTGTGAGTAAGATGTAGAACTTTTTGCATTCCGTAAGAATCGTGCCATCGCAGACTAGAATGAATCGTGAAAGAATCGTGAACGAATCGTAGGAATCGATTCACAACGTGAGATTGAATCATAGGAATCGAATCGGGAAAAAGAATCGTGTTGCCCAACTCTACTGTGTGTAAGTACCTCTCTTCATCCGTAACTAACGCTATCGTTATGGGTAGATTAATGATTGGCACCATGCTCTTGGAAAAAAATTAAAATGTTTCTGGGCACACCATGATCTACGAGCATTTTGTCATTACTGTGTAAGTACCTCTCTTCATCCGTAACTTAACACTATCGTTATGGATAGATTATGATTAGCAACATGCTCATGGAAATACGCTGCAATAGTCAAGAGTACGCCTCTGGGGTTTAGGGCAACAGGGGTTAAGTATTAAGAATGAAGGAAAGTAACTGCGCGAATCTCGTGTTTTCTATGGATTTCATGTTAAATGCTTTACAGTATGTTGAAAGGGTCCTATAGTCCCCTTTCATTATCATTTTATTTGCTTTCCAATGCGCTTTCCATCCTACAGAACAATTCGGGTGTTTTCGTTGCTAAATTTCGTACCAGAGAAGACTAAGCTGTGATTCAATCTAGCTGTAGCCTATTTATTTCTACGATTTGCAGGTAACATATGGCTCTTATGTTGGTTATTTTCGGACTTGCAAATGCGTCTATAACGCCATTATATGTCTTCCATGTTTTTATAAGTAACCCAACTGCCGACTATGATTCCACAGAAAGTTTATTCCTTGTTCTCTTATTCCAAAATACTCTGGTATGCGTGTGTGAATGATTGTGGGTGTAATTCATTTTGCTGTACGTTGGTGTAGTCTGCTACAGATAATTAGCGGTAGTCTTACAGAAAGGCCAACCTTTGTAGTTTTCATGTAGGTAACGAGGTTTGTTCTCTTGGTGTGAAAGTTACCGGTGATAGGTTTGTGGCGGAAGCCCATCTCTGGGTCTTCCTGGCCACGGGGTCGAGCAGAAGTTTTACTGTGAGTCGGGCTGTCTGCTTCCAGATCTCTGAGGGTCTGCAGCCGAGGTCTCTTCGAAGAAGGGTGAGTTGATTTAACCGCGTGGTGCTGTGACTCATAGCGAGAGGGAAGCTTTTTGTAACTCAGTCTCACTGAACTTGCACACTGTGCTGCTTTTGGCCTCGCGTTTTGTCTTACAAAGATTGTTTTGCTGGGTCGCAGCAAGGAATGCAAGGCTATTGCAGACATTTAGTTTGACTCCTAATGCAGACTTTGGTCCATAAGAAGAACGTAGCACAATGGTGTTGAATGTGTTGAAGCGATCTCACATAGGAAGTGCGCCCTCGGTAAAGTGTGACTGTTGTGTGCCTGCGACTGCGTGTGTTTACAGTCTAATCTTTTCTGAATCTTGACAATTTTAGCCTCTGTGAATTATCTTTGTTTCGTTACCATATGTCCGTTGGAAACCATCCACGTGCGTTAATGTTAGAGTTTATTGTTTCTCTGTAAAATGTTAATTGTTCGCGGCTGCGTGGATTAATGTTGCTTCGCGTACCACGTGGCCACACGAGTTAACTGTGGCCCCCTGTCTCTGTGCTAGAGTTTATTTATTGCTATGATTTTGGAATATTAAATATATCCTGTCCGGATTACTCAATTGTATTTGTGGTTTGTGATTTCATGTTAAGCGCGTAAGAGTGTATGTGTGGCCCTGGTTGAGACTGTTTCTCCAAACCGAGGTTCAACATTAAATGCAACCGTCAGTTTCAGATTTATATAATCATTTCTCAGCACAGCGGAACAAACCTGTTAGCTTCGTTGCATGTTGGTGTCCTTGCTTTGAGTGAATGTGGGTCTGAATGCGAGTATTAAACCTTTCCTGCCTCTCTCTAATTACGACTGCGATTCTAAATTAAGAGATTCTGTTGTGAACCCTATAGCGTTTCACAAGGAATCGTACGTAGTTACCGGGCAACAGAAGTTATATAGATGCGTTATATCAATGTCTTAATAAGTAAATATTTTGGATTGAAGTCTTATCCAGTGTACCGGTGTTATGTCTGCTTTACCTACGCCATACCTTGTAGTTTCCTTGTTAGCCAATCCATAGTGTTTCCATGCGCACAGGTCCAATAATTAGGGTTCCCTTTTTATTTAAAACAAATTGTTTAGAATAGATCTTGTTTTCAGGAGTGTTGCTGCTAGCTGCCCTTATTCACAGTGTTCAATCACTTTTTACTTTGTTTTAATATTTGATTCATGTGAACAATCCCTGGATCATATTAATAATTACATCACATTTTTTATAGGTGACATTACAGTGAATGTTCTTTTATGAGTTTCTATCTTATGGCTAAATTAATTAATTTTCCAACCCAGTCGAACCTCTTGTTTCTCGTTTGGCTAGAGTTGGTAGCGACCCAGTGTTTTAAAATGATTTTAATGTCAGGTAGCATTTCCATTAGCGTGTGGTTCTTTTAGCCATCAGGATACAGAACAGGCCTTCACTTACTTCATAACGCCACTTAAGTGGACATCACTTACTATGTTTAGGGAAAATCAAAGGAAAGAAGTAAACAGTTCCTAACCTGTTATATCGACGCACGTTTAGATGATGATAATGAAGATGATGTTTGGTTTGTGGGGCGCTCAACTGCTCAGTTATCAGCGACCGTACAAATTCCCTACCTTTGCTCAGTCCAAACTCTCCACTTGCAGAGAAGATGATGAAATGATGAGGACAGCACAAACACCCAGTCATCTCAAGGCAGGTAAAAATCCCTGACCTCGCCGGGAAACGACGAACGGGATTCAGTGCTCGGGAAGCGAGAACGCGACCGCGAGACCACGAGCTGCAGACGCACGTTTAGAAGAGGAGGATTAGAAATGTTATTTGACCATTACTCCTCATAATTACTTTAATTTGACGACATAAAGAAGAAAATTTTAAGTGCTCAGTTTCATGTCTCAGTCGTTTCCTCCAATGAAGCACCCGTTCATATAGCATTGACTCTCTACTTTGGGGAAACTACGCTGTATAACGTATCACAGCCGTTAAATCTTGCAGATTTTCCCGAAACGAAACAGTTGCCCTTGCAGTCACTTCTGAGGGGTCGCGGTGCAGCCGTTTGCCTCCCCTCAGGGCAGCAGCGGAAGAAAGAAGTCTGGAGAGTCGGCCAGCCTCATTTGACACCGCTTGTGCGAAACACCGAGCCACCGCACCCAGCACTGTAGAAACGCAGCTGTGTTCCTTGTATTTATTTACTAAACTACTGTGCAACCGGGCGTTCCTGACTTGCCATTGCCAGAAGTGACGTATATCTGTTCGTGCCTGTTGATAATGGACTCTTCATGCGGAAATCGGGCAGGTACCTTGCCCCTATCAAATCCAGAATTATTCCATCAAACCACTGTATCCAACAATTGGCATCCCCTTGGTTGTGTTGTTAACGAACGGTGCACTTCGCTTGCAGACTAAACGGTGAAGAAAATCCGGCTCTCTATAAACTGGTTAATTATCAGCAAGTTTCTGTCACAGAAATTATACTAGTCTCACGCCGTTGCAAAGTAATTTGAAATTTTCACTATTTCAACAAATTACTTACTTCGGGAAAACATCACGGTAGATTATGAAGTTACTAGGTGATTCGATTGTCACTGTCGTTATTTTTATAATTTTCTTCATCCTGCTGATGCTATACACGTGACTGAAGGATGCTGTTGCCCAAAAACAGGTAATTATTTAGTTCTTTCAGTGTCTAGGCTAGGGAATACCTTCCGGGCTAATATCAGACATTTACAGCCTTTCATTGATTATATTAAAAATAAATTAACAGAAATCGTATTGCATTACTTCATGTACTTGCACACAGCAACTACATTTTCAAACTGTTGAAGCTGGTAGTAAGTGCCAATTCACACGACGGAGAATTTTAATGTCTTCCGTTAAATATTGCGGTCATTCTTTCGAGATGACATATTCGACGTCACCAAATTCTTGTGATATAAGAAAGAACATATTGCAGATCAACTGTTTGCGTTGTAATCAACTCAAACTTTACGTCTTACGTGGTCTACGATCACATTTCCTCGGAATTAGTTCAAATTTACCACCCACTTCAACAATGTAGCAAAATACTGCACAGCTACAAAACTAACATCCGACTCGATTGCCTTAAACCTGTTCGCCAACCAGAAATTCTAATATTGTGGAACACCAGTTTCAGTAACTGCTGTAGCAAAAAGAGTTTGCTAGTGCTCTTTCTCACCGGAAAATACCCAGTTGACCTATTGGGCTTCATAACTATACTGTAATAGTAACTTTACGTACAATGAGTGCGTAGGGACTGCAGAATTTAGTAGTACCATTGCTTCCACCCGGTATATGCATTACCTAAACTGCAAGTGCGACAACATACTGACATCCAGTGTGCTCGTACTGCCAACTTCATTGTTCATTTCACTTGATTTCATAATCACCCAAAAAAATCACATGACCTTCCAACATGAGAGATTTCATTTTGTTTCTCCTTCCCTCGGGATGGATGTTTTTTTATGGTAGGTCATCCCCATCGAACTGGCGAAACGTGTCCCGCAATCCGTTCACAAACGTCTGTGGTGTCAATTCCCTCCTGCACTACTTCAGACATTATTCGAGTCCATGTCACGTCGTGTCGCGGCACGTCTGCCTGCTGGCGGGGCCCTATCGATATTAGGCTAGTGTACCAGTTTCTTTGGCTCTTCAGTGTATGTCGACATTTCTTCGATCACTTCATCAGACAAGTCTGTCCGCTTATAGATGCTTTCGGTGTATCAGTGTATTTCACCTGACTGCTTGGACGGCAATGAGCATGACTACCCTTACAGCTCTATGTCTGGCAGTCTGCACAAACTGGGTGCATTGTAGGACGCGGTTGTTGGCAGAGGAAACATTATCATTTGCTACAGCCACGTTTGCTAGTGGCCTCTTGGTAAACGGCGAAAGGAAGGGCGATGAAATGTACTCTCGTCTGTGTACTATAAATATAGGTCTAAAGAAAGCAATATCATAAATTAATCTCTCTGGCTCGTCAATAATTCCTACTATACTGGGTGCCCACTTGTAAAGACTTTCGTGCTCCGGATTCCGCCCCAAACAATGCGGTACGGACGCTGGCTACCGCCACAGACATATCCCCCATCTCATCCCCATCCGACAACCCCCTAGTCATTGAGGTGACTGCTGTGTGTCGCAGCCACTGATTGGTATCAACGAGGTACGCTTCGGCTCTCGTTTAGAGTAGCATAATAATCCTCATAGGTGCTGTGTGAATTTCCATGGAAAAGACCGTGTGAAAGGGGCACAGTGTGTGTTTGCTGAAAACAAAATGGTTCAAATGCCTCTGAGCACTATGGGACTCAACTTCTGAGGTCATTAGTCCCCTAGAAATTAGAGCTATTTAAACCTAACCTAAGGACATCACAAACATCCATGCTCGAGGCAGGATTCGAACCTGCGACCGTAGCGGTCTTGCCGTTCAGGACTGCAGCGCCTTTAACCGCACGGCCACTTCGGCCGGCTTGCTGAAAACACAGACATGCCATCTGACTTCGAATTCTACGAACGGAGCTATGAAAAAGATAAGCTGATTGAAAATTATGCGGCAGGTACTCTGTTAGATTTTATCAGGTTGCTTGTTTTGGAAATGTCGAGTGTGGGAGAGTGTGAGAACGTGATGTCTGTTAACGCAGGTGTCATAAAATTCCGATGTTGGAATGGCAAAGGTACTCTTGAAACAATTGCTCGTCCAGCATAAGGTGTGAGTGTCTTTGAAGCAATCTACCACCACGAATAAAATGTATTATAAAATGCCCTTGAATTATACACTTATCACATCAATGTTACGACGAAGTTTATCGTAACGAAAGAAATGGTGTGCTGTTAGCATCAGTCAAAGTTGAGGAATGATTCAAGTATATTATAAAGTAATCAAAATGTTTATTTATTAGAGAAATGTACCTTGTCTTACGCAGATACAAAAATAAATATATGAATAAGCGTGCGATCCAAGATTTACCTTAGTATGTTCATTGCTTCCATTACTTTCGTCTGTGCTGATGATTCCTAGGTGACGACAAACTCACACTTGGGTATTTTGGTGACACCCATTCCCTCCCCCCCCCCCCCCCCCCCCCCCTCCCTTCGCCCAAACCCAAGAGAAACGGCCCCGCAATTTATATTTATTCAGAACCTTTGGTTTCTATAGTCACAAGAGAAATCCTACCTTAGTTTCATATTATTTTTATAGCTTGCTACTTTATGCACTATGTTCTCTAGAATCGATGACTTGCTAGTAGTGATCGATTCCATGGGAGTCTCATAAAGGGTTGCTTCTTTTATATGGAAGATTTTTCTCCTTATAAAACAGTGCATTGCTGGTGTTCTGATAATACTAGCGGATTATACACTGATCGTAATGGTATTGTGTCTCTCTTGGTGCAGCCATCATGCTATAACATTTGGTCTACCGAAATTTGTTATTTCTCAGACATGATTATTTCATCTATCGCTTGTATCAAAATGAAACCCAAGGTACTGTTCCGAAAGGTTAGATTCATCATGGGTAGCACACTTACAGCTTTCTCCGGCCAATATAATATTCGTACCTGTAATGGTTCAAATGACTCTAAGTACTGTGGGACTTAATATCTGAGGTCATCAGTCCCCTTGAATTTAGAACTACTTAAACCTAACTAACCTAAGCATATCACACATATCAATGCCCGAGGCAGGATTCTAGCCTGCGACCGTAGCAGCAGCGCGGTTCCGGACTGGAGCGCCTAGAACAGCTCGACCACAACGGCCGGCCCTGTAATGGTAGCAGCAAAGTGAAATTGTGATCTATTATTCAATAACCCCTCCTCGTACATTGTGATTTCACCCTACCCGTAAATATTCCGTTTTACAGCAGTTAACAACACTCATCCTGTCTCTGATGATAAGGTAGAATAAATCCAAGCCGCGCGGGTTAGCCGGAATGGGTGTGAGTATTATTCTTAGCGTAAGTTAGTTCAAGTTAGACTAAATAATGTTTAAGCTTCGGGACCGATGACCTCAGGGGCTCGGTCCCTTAAGATCTTACTACTAATTTCAAGATAAACAAAGCCAATGACTGCCAACCCGTTGTGATTGTGCGTTGATACTATCCTTTTGCATTCTGGTACATTCATTTTTCTTACGAATAACTGAATTTAAATGGAGTACTTGCCGTTTCAGACAACCTGGGCTGGAAAAATCGTGAATGACTCCTAGTTACAATTGCTAAGCTCTCTTATTGACACGAGAACGTGCGCATATTTTAATTCTGAAACAAGTAATATATCAGTACTTTGAACGGTACCCCTGTATTAAAAGCTACTATTTAACAGAATACAGACGAATGGTGAAACGATGGTACCGAGAGCCTCACCGAAATCAACCTAACCTGAATAAAAGTGACAGAAATATCTTACGTTATTATTTTATTAGAGGTACTACGTGTTATAACACAAACTCAGATCCCTCATTTTGCTGAGTTTGGCCCCTTTAAAAAGACGCCGTTCCATTGTTTAATTGTTTCTCTAAGATTCTGAACTCATCAGGGTCTCCAAGAATAACGCATGTCTCGATTAGAATCCTGGTCTGGCACAAAAGTTTCTGTAGTTGTGGCATGACATCGCCATGTAAGGTGACAAATCGTTACAATTCGGACACATCTCCGTGCGTTTTCAAAAATAACGATTGGTACCGGTTCCCGCTCTAGTAGGACACAGATCTCTTAGTCATATTATCTCATGTACAACACACTACTCTTAGTTACTGTTGAAAAAGAATTCGATAATCAACGTCTCTTCGTGTGTAGTTAACAACGAATATACATGCAGTGTTCAACTGACAGTCAACACAGACGTTTACGTCATGTTATTTCCAGTGGAAGACCAGCATCTAAGTGCTCGGATTAAAAACAGTGTGAGACAGGGACGTAGTCTTTCGCTCCTATTAGAAGAAGCAATGATGAAAATGAAAGAAACTTTCAAGAGTGGAATTGAAATTCAAGGTGAAAGGATTTCAATGATAAGGTTCGTTGATGACATTGTTGTCTTTACTGGCAGTGAAGAAGAATTACAGGAATGGAACGAGCAGTCTAATAAGTACAGAAAATGGACTATGAGTAAATCGAAGAAAGATGAAAGTATTCAGAAGTAGCAAAAATGAGAACAGTAAGGCTTGACATCGCAATTGGTGATGACGGAGTAGATGAAGTAAAGAAGTTCTCCTACTTAGGTAGCAAAATAATCAATGATGGAGAGAGCAGGGAGGACATCAAAGGCAGGCTAGCACTGGGAAAAAGGACATTAGTGAGCAAGAGAAGTCTGCTAGTATCAAACACGGGCCTTCATTTGAGGAAGGAATTTCTGAGAATGTACGTTTGGAGGACAGTATCGTACGTTAGTGGAACATGGACTGTCGGAGAACCGAAATAGAAGGGAGTGGAAGCGTTTGCATACGAGTATTGAAAATTAGGTGGGCTGATAAAGCAAGGAATGAGGAGACTTTGCACAAAATTGGAGAGCACAGCAAAACAGTGAAAGTAGAGGAGACAGGACAACAGGACATCTTTCAAGATATCAGGAAATAACTTCTATGCTACTAGAGGGATGAGTAGAGGGTAAAAGCTGTAGACAGAGTCTAGAATACATCCCCAAACTAAGTGAGGACGTAGGTTGCAAGTAATACCCTGAGATGAAGAGAATGGTACAAGAGAGTAGATTAATGACTAAAAAGAAATTCCGACTTCAGTCATGTGCATATCTCGGTGCTAGTGAAACAAACCAATTTTCAACGTCTGTTAGTGACTAGAAGTCGACGACGTTAGGTGCTGAGTTTGAATTAAAGTAAGGCATCACATTACAGTTTCGATCATCTCGGCATTGGTGAATCGCTTGAGTTACCTTTTTTAACAATCCGATTAGGAGCTGGGTCCGAAAAACCGTCCAACGCAAAACCGTATGCAGTGTCACTTCAAGTTTAAACCTGCGCCCACTTTGACGCTTGTGACTGAAACAATATCTAATATTTCCATGATTAGTTATCAGGACAGTAGTTACTGAATTTCAGTTCCGGGTCTCCGTCCAGTACAATAATATCCGTAATATACTTGCACGATGAAATCTGCTGTTTGGAAACTTATTTACTGTAATAAATATGAGGTTACGTGGTTAATGCTTGTGTCATCTCTCATAACCTGTTTTCTGATACTGGCATTATCATGATATTAATTTTAATGTGGATTGATAGCCATACACAGCAGTTACGTATTGTGGCCTCCTGCCGGCCGAGGTGGCCGAGCGGTTCTAGGCGCAACAGTCTGGAACCCCTTGACAGCTACGGTCGCAGGTTCGAATCCTGCTTCGGGCATTGATGTGTATGATGTCCTAAGGTTAGTTAGGTTTAAGTAATTCTAAGTTCTAGGGGACTGATGACCTCAGAAGTTAAGTCCCATAGTGCTCAGAGCCATTTTTGTGGCCTCCTGTAGAAACCATTTTGTGTAGTCAAACGACAGTACCAATAAAGAGAACAGAGAAGCTGCATCACCGTTACGTTATGTGTGTTGCAAACATATCTAGCGAAACTCAATCCATCTTTCGGAAAATGGTACAAGCCAGTTCCCATCTAGAACACTGTTTTCTAATTTCTACGATTATGGCCATCTCTGATGTACGTACAAGAGATTCTCGTCCAACGGTAAGGGACGAGTAAATGAATTCAAAGCAGCCTAGGGTTTGGAACGAAGGGTGGTTTTATTAACTCTTTTACCAAGCTTTCGATGAATGTAAACCCGCCTTCTTCAGAAAACAAGTATCAAAATTACACAATAACAAAATCTGATACTGCTGTTTTTCTGAAATGTTGTTACGTGTTTTTCTGAAGAAGACTATCGGAAGAAATCATGGTAAAAGGTTGAATAAAACCAGCTTTCGTTGCAACTGGTTTGCAGCTTTGGATTCATTTACAGTTTTCGCTCTAAGATTTGTGGTACTGAAATGACAAGTGCGATGTTGATTAAACAATTTTTTTCTGCGCTTATATGACTTACCGGTCAAACGGATCATTCAGTCTCATGTCTGGTTAAATTCTACCTATTTACGAACAAAATTTGCAGCAAAACATATCCACACATATAATAACTGTGTATTTATTCCTTTAGTAGTTAACTGCTAAATACTGAGCGTGTAAATCGAATTTTACGAGCGTCTTGAAAATTGTTTCTCATTGTAAACCTAATGTGGAACATTGAATTTTCAAAATATGTGTAATAGTTCATGTGTTCGCAGGTAGAAACTATTTCATGAAGATGTTACATTTGGAAGCAGTTTATGTTTACCGTGTTGTCATGTCTTACTTAAATTGTTCATCATCAATAATATCGAAACCAGAAGGTTTTATCAGAATTTCCGATCTCATCAATTTAAATGGTGACCCTGGTGGCGATACTGGGGATCAAGGATCTGGAAAACAGTGAAAACAGCGATTAAAGCAAAAAATAGTAAGACACTGAATAGTTAACGATTTTCGTTGCAGCCCATACGAAGCGCGTGTAATGCGCTAGTTCAACGCAAGCAGTATGACGTTGTACTGCCAATTTAGGAGGATTCTGGAAGTTAAGCATTAGACGGCTTTTATCACCTCCACTAAGGCCAGAAACGCGGGTGAGGATAACGGATGGATGGAAGAGAAGACAAACTCTTTGAGAACTGCAAACAAACCGTTGGCGGGGCGAGCAAGTTGTACCACCTGCATAATCTCACTGCGGCGGCTTTTGGAGATTTACTGCGTGCTGGAGATCGCCCCTTTAATGGCGAGGCTTTACTTCTGCTTGATTCTAACTCCTGCCCTCTAATTAAATACTGGGTGCATCTCCTTTAACGATAACAGTGTGTAGCTGGCGATGTAAGGCACGCGATGCCCGCCATGATAACAACGAATGTGGAGCGTCGTTTATTACAGTCTGGCGACTTGTGGTCGCAATTCACGCACCTACCCCGTCAACCAATTACATTCACCTTCTCCTACCAACTTCAGGCTTTAGACCACATTTCTGTATTATGTATAAGTACCAAGGCCTCTTGTAGAATTATGCTTTATCATAACAATAAGAATTAATGTTTTATTTGTGTGTACTAAATATGTTTCGCCTGTTCATACAAGTTGTTTTAAGTGGTCTATTATATAAAGCAAATAATGTAATTATACCTGTTATATTTGGAGTTCTGTAGCGATTGTTGGCAGCTCCTTTAAAGGTCTTAAATCGTAATAAATATATGGTGGTATTGCTTTACCCTTATATTTATTTTTATGCCCTGCTCATGTATACACTTGTTCTCTTGCATGTACTAGATGCACAACGTATTGGTGTATTCCAGCGGATAGATCACATTTAAACATTTTACTGCACATAAACTATACTGTAGCCCACTCTAACGTATTCTTGCTCATATAGGTCTAACATCGTTGATCTTGTTATTTCTCTTTTAGGGTATTGTAGATATATTAATTTTTATTTTCGGACTTCCGTATGAAATAACACGACTGTGTAGGGAGCGTTCTCTTTCTTTTGGTGTTATGTCATAAAATTTCCATGTGTAGAGTGATTGCATTCACTCACCATTGCCATTACATGCACGAATACCGTGCTGAATCATAATTCTCATGAACATACTCCAAGGAACAGACTCATATAACAGTTCGTTATAAAATTACAGGACTTGTTAATGGAAAGAAGCACTTGTATTTACTAACGATGGAATTTTTTATCTACGCCTGAGCTATAAAAGCCTATCAGTGGATACGGAGTGGGAAGAATATACCATGTCCGTGGAGGAGTGGTTAACATTCAGGGGCAATGAAGGAGGGATCATTCTTAGCAAAATATTCTACTAAACATGGGCTCTAACATGAGTACCTTACGAGCTATGAGAACTTTTTCTTCTTCAGCACTGCGAAGCAAATCTCTTCTAACGCAGGCTCTTTGTTTTCCTCTTTCTCTAAGGAAGTGTTATGGAGGTAAGTGCCCGGTATACACGTGGACTAAAATACATAGCTTAACTGCTACGAGAACTTGCTCAATTGGTGAAATTTGAGCCGTAGTGAAGACGAACAAATGATCATAGCTCTAAAGGTATGCATTTTAGGAACCATGTTCACTAGATATCTTTTCCTTGTTTCAGTCCACAGTACCACACATGAAAGTTTTTCGTTGGAGTTCCCCTCCCTTTTTCCCCAACAACTATTAGAGTAACCAGTTCCCTGGTTTTCACCACCCCCACTCCCTCTTCTATACTAACAGCTATTCCAACCACAGCGCTGCTATGCGCCAGTCCTCAATTCTTATCCCACCACAGTCCTACCTTCTTCACCGGCCAAATTTTACACCTTCAACAACACATTCCCTACCGCAACACAGCGACAGAAAAGTGCTTCTTTTAAACAACAGTGTTTCACCATCACGTTTTAAATGTATGCTTATTGTGTTTCGTATTGCCTTTCATTATCACTGTTTACGACTACCAGTACAAGACGTCGTCTGTCTCGTATATCTGAAAACTCCCATATCAACTGGCTGAAGAGTGGGTTGCCTGTATCGCTCATAGCGCACTTCCCGCACATTTTGGAGGCGGGGAGAGGGGGAGAATGAAAAAATAATAAAGATACAAAATGTTTGACGACTCTGCTTTGCACAATTATGCATGACACGCTATTTTTAATTTAGTGATGTTGAAGTAGGCACAAATATTGCTGGAGGTAAACACTAAGTTTCTGTAAATGTACTTGCAATGCAGTTGCATTACTTGTGTGTAGCTGCTTTTTGCAAATGCGTGTAACTATGTTTTTATACACACTTGAGAATAGGCGACGCCTTAAACCGCAAATGTGACACATAAATTTTTGTATCCTGTTTGTTGGCAAACCGCTGTTCTTCAGATTTATTGAGGCCGTGTGGCACACGCTGAAGAGAAATTTTATAATGTGAAGTATTTAACCAGTTTGGACATGACCGCCGGATACTGGCAAATCCCATTGAGCAAAGAATCCCGTAAATATACCGCTTTTCTATTCGCTGGGAAATGTTATCAGTATAAAGTAGTGCCATTTGGGCTTAGCACTTCTGCGGCAGTATTTATTAGGGCACTGGACTTTGTATTAGGGAGAGAATTGAGTTCCCGGCTAACCATTTACGTAGATGATTTTCTGATTGCTACAGAAGGATGGCAAGAGCATTGTGAATTATTGTAGAAAGTTTTTGTTGCTCTACAAGCAGGGGGAATGACACTTAAGTGGAAGAAATGTGAATTTGTGAAGTCGGAAATAAAGTTTCTGGGGCACAATATTACTACGACCGGTATTGGCAAGGATCCGGAAAAGTTAAGTGCAATAGCAGGGTGTCCAGCTCCTAGAAATAGAAAACAGTTGAAAGCCTTTTTAGGTTTATGTGGATTCTATAGAAAATTCGTCAAGGGGCAAGTTTTTAATAGTCCTCATTTGAATAATCTACTTAAGAAAAACAGTGCTTTTGTGTGGACTGAAGGGTGCATGAGATATTTTGAAAATTTAAAAAGGGAACTTTTGAATTACAATATTTTGCATCACCCCATACTGTCAAAACCTTTCCACATGAGTACTGACAGCAGTGCTTATGGAATTGGTATAGAAGTTTTCCAAGAAATCTGTGATGGCAAAGAAATCGAACACAGGACTACCGCGTTTGCAAGTAGAACTCTAACAAAATACGAGAGAAACTACACTATATCGGAAAAGGAAGCTTTAGCCATTATATGGGGGTTAAAGAAATTCAGAAATTATCTGTGGGGCCATAAGCTCATCATACATACTGACCACAAAGCTTTAACTTTTCTTAGAGTTTGTCGTTTACTTAATGGCAGGTTAACTCGTTGGGCTTTGTACCTGCAACAATTTGATTACGAGATTTGCTATGTTAAGGGTACTGAGAATTATGTGGCAGATGCTTTATCTCGATTGCCTAATGGTAACAGTGAAGTGCCCGATGAAAATGGTGAAGAGGGTACTCTTCAGATAAGGTATATGAAAGAGGTTTCAGGAAAAAGGAAAATTGAGCAAATATGTAAAAATATGAGATACCATCAGAATGAGGATCCGACATGGAAATATGTGAATGTAAATTTTGACAGTGTGCAGTATCCTCAAATTAAGATATATTACAAAATCTTTAAAGGCATTTTATATAGGAGGGAAGATTTAGTCACTGAGGAATGGAGAGTATGTTGGCCACACCAGTTTGACACTGATATCATAGACTATTTTCATTTAGCATTGGGGCATAGTGGGCCAAAGAAATGTTTGGATAAATTGAATAATGTAGTAGTGATTGCTGGTAGTGTCAGTAAGAAGGTAAAGGAACGAATTAAGTCGTGTGATGCCTGTCAAAGGGCCAAAGTACCGAATAGAACTAGTAGAGGTCCAATGTAAAGTACATTACCTGGAGACACCCTAGAATTATTATCGGTAGATTTATATGGTCCCCTCCCAAAGACTTCAGGAAATTGTGCATATATTTTAGTAATTTTGGAAGTATTCTCAAAGTTTATGAAATTATACTCCTTGAAGAAAGCAACGGCAAAAGCTGTATTTAGTAGGATGGTCGAATACTTTAGAACCATCGGGAAACCCAAGGCAGTACTATCTGACAATGGACCCCAGCTCATATCCAAAATTTGGAAAGAGGGAATGGAGCAAAATGGTGTGGAGGTTAAATATATCTCAGCCTACCATCGTGCTAGCAACCCAGTTGAAAGGTATATGCGAGAAATCGGGTGATTGTGTAGGACGTACTGCAGTCATAACCATAGAGCCTGGGGTAGATTTATATCGGATTTTGAGAATGTCATGAACACCTTACATCATGAATCTACTGGATTCACACCGGAAGAAATTTTGTTAGGCAGCAGAAGTAAAAGTTTAATTGAGGAAAAACTAGAGTTTCCGCCTTGTACTAGCTTGGGGCTGAGTCAAATGAAAGAATTAGTCAGAAAAAGGGCAAAGCAAAAAGCTGAATCTAGATCGAAAAGACATAATAAAAATCTGAAAGTTTCAAAATTTAAAATTGGGGATTATGTTCTTTTAAAAACCCACGAAGAATCTACTGAACTGAACCATGAAATTTCCAAATTTAAATATATTTATAATGGACCATATATAATACAGAACATTCCACACGATAATGCCTACTACCTGATCTACCCAAAATGTGGACCTAGGAGTGAGTGACCTAAGTACACTCAGAAAGCAATTTGCAATAAATATGCTATATTTTATGCTGAAACTATTTTATTCCAAATGTAACAAATCTTTGTAAATATATGTATACCAATATCAGTGTGCCAATGTATTTATGTGAGTTTCAGATTAGCAAATGTACTATAAATGTAAAGAGGTATGGAGAAAAGGGCTGAAAAGAAAGGATAAATGCTGTAAGCCAAATAAAAGATGGGACTGCCGAAAACCAAATTGGGCAGTATATGATTCATAATATAAAGGACTGCCAAAAAAAATCTAAGAGGGCAGATAAATAGTCAAAGGAGAATTGTAAGTGTGGTACAGGAGATGTGATAAAATGATGTGAAATGGACTGCCCAAATCTGAATAATAGGCAGCAAAAATATGTAGTGGTTTTTCTAAATATTATTGTGTGTTTCTTTTGGTAAGTGAGGAAATGGACTGCCATTCAATGCAAGCAGCAACAAATTGTCTTATAGTGTATGTAGATATTTGTATTTGCTTTCGTAGTTAAGTGTTAGTGTTCCAGATTTTGAAATTATTTCTTTGAGAAATCTAGTAAAAATGAGTAATTTGCTATTTAATTCATGTTGTGATAGGAGGTTGGACTGTGCCAAAGGCACATAAGCAAACGATAGGTAAATGTTCATGACATATTAAAAAATTATTGACCTATATAATGTGAGTGAAAGGAAGTTTGTGGTATAAATTTTTTTGATGGGACAATCACACAAAGATTTACAACCACTGTATAAATATAAAAATTAGTGTTCCCATCAAATTTGCACTTAGTGAAATTTACTGGAAACAGGGGCATGTGTAACACCAACGCTATACTATTGTACATATAATATTTTTTTCTTCTGATTTTCGATAAATTAGTGTAATCGATGTTCTGATTTCATTTCTTTTTCTTTTCTTGCCATTGTGTTAAAGAAACTATAAACAACTTTCGATGTGAATATTAATGTTTATGTCAAATTACAAGCAATATTATAACAAAATTGAAATGTAAGAAATGTTGAAACTGTTGTAAGATGTTAAAGTTGTAATTGTGCGCCTGGTCCATACGTAGGCAATGTTTTAGGATATGTAGAATGCAAAACCTCGGGTGAATACCCTGTCTGTAGGGGAGCGGTAAAAGGTGGATGGCAGGCGAGTGCGGGCAAATGCACACGGCCGCGCCATGGCATAACGGGCTCAGCAGTAGTAGTAGTCGGAATTGGGCATCGGTCTGAGAAACACGTTCTGGATCGAGGAGGCTCTCCTGGAAAACGTGATTTCGTTGAGCCTCGGATGTGCCGTTTCCGACACCTATACAGCGTGGCAATATTCCATAGGCACTAAACGGAAAAGTATTGCGACGCTAAGAAGAAGCAAAGTGCCGATACATCAAGAGCCATAGCTGTGATTGTATGTGTGCTCTGTGCCTCGCCATCTCACCGGCCGCCAACCGCCGCATCGATACAAACGGGTTGAAACTTTTAGTATTGTATTCGTATGGACCAGTGTTATTTTTGTTCCATACTGTTCAATAACAACTTAAATCTTACCAGAACTGTCCTAGCAGTTAATTATCCTCACAACTAACCTAGACAGGGTCCTTTCCACATGTTGCGCGATCAGAGTGTCCCGAAATGAAGATTTAAAGTTTATGTTAATAATAATTACCTGCAGACCTATCTATGTTAGAATGATGTTTAAAGAACTTTGTTGTTAATGAACATATAGGTAAATAATATAAGTCTGACAAAGTTGGAAGATAATGTTGAAATTGGTTTAGTAATGAAGTTTAATTATTTTGAGGCAAAAATAATGGTAGTTAAATGAGCAGGAAATAAGACAAAAAGAGTAGTAAATTATATATTGGAAATCTTGAGTGCTTCATGATTTCAATAATCAAAATTTCAATACAGTGATCATAACAGTTTCAGCCCCCCCCCCTTTTTCTTTTCTATACATATGAATTCTGAAGTGTACTGAACTGATTTGACCAGCAAAGCTAAAGACAAGATAAAACCAAAATTTATCAGTGTTTTACCTTTTACAAAATTGACATTGTATGTGTGCTTCGAAAGTGCTATTTCTAGAGTAACCTATGCCCGATTTTATTCAGATCAATAGACAGTACGAAGTTTGTAGTAAAAATTATAGTGTAATGTATTTATGGTTTATCCATATTGGTACAGAAAGTGAAATTATCAGTTCAGTAGATTTTCCGGTTCTAAAATTTACCATATAATGCAGTGTTGCTACGCGTTGTTATGCTTGAACGTACATCAACTTGTACAGGGAAGAAACTCAGTTAATGCCTAATTAGGCTGGCGACCGTTTTATTAACAAATTGGTAGCATCTTCTGTGTTGTTTTTTGTCCGTTCTAACGTGTAGTTGCACTTCAGACCTGCTTGACGTATCATTGTTGTTACTGAGTGGGTGTAAGTCAGATTTTGCCTCCATTCAGGTACACGCGGTCAACGTATATACCAAAATCCTTCCTTATAAGGTGAAGCCCGTCAACTTACCATAGTACAGGCTTTAAAGAGTATCGTGCGCCCGAGCGTAGTGTTAGTACCTGACTGTCCAGTGACACGGGATTCAGTAGTTAGTGCTGTAATTAGCTGTTACTCGTCCTCGTCGTCATTAAACACGCAACCGCTTTATTCGCCGTTGTTGTTGTTGTTGTTGTGGTCTTCAGTCCTGAGACTGGTGTGATGCAGCTCTCCATGCTGCTCTATCTTGTGCAAGCCTCTTCATCTCCCAGTACCTACTGCAACCTACATCCTTCTGAATCTGCTTAGTGTATTCATCTCTTGGTCTCCCTCTACGATTTTTACCCTCCACGCTGCCCTCCAATACTAAATTGGTGATCCCTTGATGCCTCAGAACATGTCCTACCAACCGATCCCTTCTTCTGGTCAAGTTGTGCCACAAACTTCTCTTCTCCCCAATCCTATTCAATACTTCCTCATTAGTTATGTGATCACCCATCTAATCTTCAGCATTCTTCTGTAGCACCACATTTCGAAAGCTTCTATTCTCTTCTTGTCCAAACTATTTATTGTCCATGTTTCACCTCCATACATGGCTACACTCCATACGAATACTTTCAGAAATGACTTCCTGACACTAAAATCAATACTGGATGCTAACAAATTTCACTTCTTCAGAAACGCTGTCCTTGCCATTTCCAGCCTACAGTTTATATCCTCCCTACTTCGACCATCATCAGTTATTTTGCTCCCCAAATAGCAAAACTCCTTTACTACTTTAAGTGCCTCATTTCCTAATCTAATTCCCTCAGCATCACCCGACTAAATTAGACTACATTCCATTATCCTCGTTTTGCTTTTGTTGATGTTCATCTTATATCCTCCTTTCAAGACACTGTCCATTCCATTCCACTGCTCTTCCAAGTCCTTTGCTGTCTCTGACAGAATTACAATGTCATCGGCGAACCTCAAAGGTTTTTATTTCTTCTCCATGAATTTTAAGACCTACTCCGAATTTTTCTTTTGTTTCCTTTACTGCTTGCTCAACATACAGATTGAACAACATCGGGGAGAGGCTACAACCCTGTTTCACTCCCTTCCCAACCACTGCTTCCCTTTCATGTTCCTCGAATCTTATAACTGCCATCTGGTTTCTGTACAAATTGTAAATAGCCTTTCGCTTCCTGTATTTTACCCCTGCCACCTTTAGAATTTGAATGAGAGTATTCCAGTCAACATTGTCAAAAGCTCTCTCTAATTCTACAAATGCTAGAAACGTAGGTTTGCCTTTCCTTAATCTTTCTTCTAAGATAAGTCGTAAGGTCAGTATTGCCTCAGGTGTTCCAGTGTGTCTACGGAATCCAAACTGATCTTCCCCGAGGTTGGCTTCTACTAGTTTTTCCATTCGTCTGTAAATAATTCGTGTTAGTATTTTGCAGCTGTGACTTATTAAACTGATAGTTCGGTAATTTTCACATCTGTCAACACCTGCTTTCTTTGGGATTGGAATTATTATATTCTTCTTGAAGTCTGAGGGTATTTCGCCTGTTTCATACATCTTGCTCACCAGATGGTAGAGTTTTGTCAGGACTGGCTCTCCCAAAGCCGTTAGTAGTTCCAATGGAATGTTGTCTACTCCAGGGGCCTTGTTTCGACTCAGGTCTTTCAGTGCTCTGTCAAACTCTTCACGCAGTATCATATCTCCCATTTCATCTTCATCTACATCCTCTTCCATTTCCGGAATATTGTCCTCATGTACATCGTCCTTGTATAGACCCTCTATATACTCCTTCCACCTTTCTGCTTTCCCTTCTTTGCTTAGAACTGGGTTTCCATCTGAGCTCTTGATATTCATACAAGTCGTTCTCTTATCTCCAAAGGTCTCTTTAATTTTCCTGTAGGCATTATCTATCTTACCCCTAGTGAGATAGGCCTCTACATCCTTACATTTGTCCTCTAGCCATCCCTGCTTAGCCATTTTGCACTTCCTGTCGATCTCATGTTTGAGACGTTTGTATTCCTTTTTGCCTGCTACATTTACTGCATTTTTATATTTTCTCCTTTCATCAATGAAATTCAATATTTCTTCTGTTACCCAAGGATTTCTACTAGCCCTCGTCTTTTTCCCTACTTGATCCTCTGCTGTCTTCGCTACTTCATCCCTCAAAGCTACCCATTCTTCTCCTACTGTATTTCTTTCCCTGATTCCTGTCAATTGTTCCCTTATGCTCTCCCTGAAACTCTGTACAACGTCTGGTTCTTTCAGTTTATCCAGGTCCCATCTCCTTAAATTCCCACCTTTTTGCAGTTTCTTCAGTTTTAATCTACAGGTCATAACCAACAGATTGTGGTCAGAGTCCACATCTGCCCCTGGAAATGTCTTACAATTTAAAACCTGGTTCCTAAATGTCTGTCTTACCATTATATAAACTATCTGATACCTTTTAGTATCTCCAGGGTTCTTCCATGTATACAACCTTCTTTCAAGATTCTTAAACCAAGTGTTAGTTATGATTATGTTGTTAGCGTGTCACAAAGAGAGCGTAGGTCGTGCAACATTTCCCGTCATTGTTAAAGAACCGCACAGAAGCTCGTGCCGTCAAATCGTGTCCAGAGTGCAGCCCGTGGCATCGACGGCGTCACTCCCTTTTCAGTGACGTCATCTGTTTTTCACGCTACAAACCTGGGAACTTCGCGAGGGACTGCCTTGGACGGCGTGCGTCAAAAATATCGGCAGTCAGTGCGGTACACGCTATCTTGCCGTCGGCCGTGTTGGCGGAAGACAGGTTGTAGCGTCTCATATTGCAGGTGGATTTTAATTGGGCAACGACTGATTTCCAGCTGGACACGGGCGCGGCCGCATCCCTCATTAATGAGGACGCATACCGACGCAGTGCTTTCCAGAAACCGCTACCTCCGCAGCGTAAAATTGCACGGTACCATGGCTAGTGGATACCCATGCTGCCCCAGATCGTTATCCCAACAAAGTATCAAAACGTAGCTCGCCTACTAACTTTGCTTATAATTAACTCCTGGACGAAAAGTAACATTTTAGGTTCAGATGCTTTGGTAAATTTTGGTTTCAAGGTCCAGGACCAATTTAATCTAATTTCAACAGCGATTACGTTCACGAACTTTTTTAGTAGTGGGCAAGGTTCGCGTCAAGACACGCTGTATTGTTCCCAAATTTATTCAAGATGACGGTGATGACGTCATCCAAGATGGCGGCATGTAGATTTGGCAACAGCGCATGACGTCATCCAAGATGGCGGATTTTGGCGGGAAAATAGGACAATTGTGCTACGTCAACTAACCGAACCTCCAGAAAATAAGGCGGCTATTTTGAAGTTTGGCGGGAAAATAGCCCAATTGGGCTAAGTCCACTAACCTAAGCCTCCTGAAGAAAAAATGGCGGAAGTTTGAATTCCAACAGGATAATGCATGCAAAACCGTACTTGTCTTTTATTATTATTTTATCATTTATTATTATTATTGTTATTGTTATTATTCGCCTGCCTCCACTAACACAGAGTCAAGAAGTCCAATTTCCGTGGTCAGAAAACCATTTCCAGCCCGGAAGCGCGTTGCTGCTACGGTCGCAGGTTCGAATCCTGCCATGGGTATGGACGTGTGTGAGGTCGTTAGGTTTAAGTAGTTCTAAGTCTAGGGGACTGATGATCTCAGATATTATGTCCCATAGTGCTTACAGCAATTTGAATTTGAAAAACCATTTCCTTTACACCCACAACAAAAATCTGTGCTAATATCAAATCCCAACACCATAGTCTATCACATGTACGAAATAGCCCACATTCCCACTCACTTTTTTTTCACTGCTAACCTATCAAAATCGCGTCAAATAATAATAAACTGTACTTGTACTAACGTAAGTCACATCCTGTGAATTGGCAGGAAAAGAGGATGGAAGTCTTTATTTCAATACGTACGGTCATCACTTGTTCTCCATCTCACTTAGTACACACATGTTGGAGATGGCAGCTGCACCCAGTGCGCTCACCACGATGTTCACACAAGAACTGGTTTAGTTGAAATCGTCGCCAGCAGAGGGACCTACTCCTATCTGCCACAGTCGCCGCGGGTAAGAGAGCGACCGCACATCCTCACGTCATGGCCGGTCCAGCGTTCTCGTCAACAAAAACAACAACATAATTTCCCGGACGGGGAAATCTACCCCCCTCCCAAAGCAGCACGTTGAAATCTGCACATCTCTACGAAAGAAAGAAAGCCACCCCACACGTTTCCCGCCAATTTTGTTCCTGCAGGACACGTTCCCGCCCCTGTCCATACCTGCCTCACGACCGCCCTTGTAAAAATTTGTTTTGCTCACAGATGCTGTCTACACGCTTCCCGCCAAAATTCTTCTTCCCTAACAAGTTAGTACCTGCCAAGACGAGCCGTTCACCGTCTACCACGTGTGTTTCTCGTATAAAGAGCGCACTGCCACGCTTTTCGCGCCAAAAGCTATTTCCTTAAGACTGGAAATTTCCACAACAGCACGTGTGTTCGGCCCCAACTTAACTGATCACCCCATTCTTTTGTGTGCAGTTTCAGTATCTGTTTCAACCAACGTTAGGTAGTGCAGATCCACGTATGTTTAAAGCAATCGGCAGTGCCTTTTTCCATGCATGAGTAAGTTACAGCAGATCTAGATGTGTGCCAAAGTGTGGTTGTTATATCTCTAATATTGTCTAGCCAGTAGGCCACAGACATGATAGTGGTTAAGGAACCTGATGGATCATTTTGTATTTGTGGTGGTTTTAAGTCTGCCGTTAACGTTGAAGCATATACCGGTTTGTGTCCACATCCTTGGCCAGAGGAATTATTGGCTAAATTGGTTGAGATCATTACTTATTGACAAAAATTTTGGTGATTACTACGCATTCGGCACGTACCATTATAATTGGTTGCCGTTTTGAGTTGCAAGTGCTCGTCCTTTAGAGCACCTTGAGCAAGTCGCCCAAGGTGTCGCCAAGTGCGTTAATTATCTAGATGACTTATTTTGTGCTAGGGCATGCGGGAGCAGCATCTGCTCAATCTCCATATGTTCATTGAGCGGCTCCAAACCCATAGTCTGTGTTGCCGCCTCGCAAATATATCTTTGAGCCGAGTGTCACGTACTTGGCGCATACATTAAGTAGAAACGGTCTCACATACTCAATACAACATGTGGACAGAATCACTAACTTCCTGATTCTTAAATACCTCAAAAACTGCGGTCATTACTGGTCAAAGTAAATTATTAACCCAAGTTCATTTCTAATGCAGCCCACATGTCCCGTCCGCTCAATCAATTGCGAAGAAGAGGTGTTAAACTCGTGTCGTCAGAGATGTGACAGAACGCTTTCATGAAACATGGAAAGTGCCTTAGGTGGACCCCTTGTTTAGCAACGTTCCATGCCAGATTGCGTTTATCACTTATCAACGATGCATCACATGATGGCACTGGCACTCTGCTGCCCCACAAATATGACGACGGCACAGAACAGCCTTTGCACTTAAAACACTTACAGTGGCGCCGAGGAATGATCCTGATATCTTGAAGCTTTGCGTATCATATATGGCGTCCGGAAGTTTCACGTTCACCTCAGTGGTACCAGCTTCATATGATTAACCGGTCACCAGCCCCTTATATCAATGTTCAGCCACAATTTTTAACTTCCCAATAAAATGGCACAGTGATTTAAGAGTTGGGCGCTCTTCGTAAGCTGCAGGATCAAGGCAATAGCACGGCTTCCTCGATATTAGCCTTGTGTTGACGCCATCATTGAATGCACCATCAGGAACTGTCACATCTGCGCCCACAACCGGTCAGCCTCAGCGCAGCGTTTCAACTCTTGGCCGTGCCCTGCCCATTACTGGCACAGTGTGCATCTCGATTTCGGCATTTCAGAGGAGACATGCAGTTGCTTGTAGTTGATAGCCCTCTCTAATTTCTCCATATGCTGCACACAAGACTGCAACTGCTACAGCAATTACTACCTGTGCCCAGTCAATCATATCTGTAGTACAGGGCTCACCTTCCTGGCTTCTGACCAAGGCCCTTAGTTCATGGGATCTGTATTTCACGATTTTTCTCTACGTAATGGCATTCAGCACCTTTCAAACACACACCCAGTTCAGAGGCCGGGCGTATGGTCATGGCAATCAAGACGCAGTTGTACAAACTAATGTCGACAGCCAATTCCAGCAACACTCACCAGCCCACTCACCATGAAAATGGGTGTAGCCCAGCTGAAAGTTCAGGCCTTCACATATCCAGCACACTATTGGACATGCTGTGCCCGATTCAGTGGGCCCACTGCACATGCACACAGCTATATTTGTACGTGGGCTCCCAATTCTGCGCTCATTCTTACCGCCAGAACACCAGGTGGACCCAAGGCGTCATCGTCCACAACAGGCGAGGCAGATGTTTGAGATTGGGGCCCGAAAGGAGCTGTTAGTTAGGCGCCCGAATGAGCACTGTCCGCAATGTGACATCCCCTCCACTGCCGATCGGACATGCGTCTGCAGAAACTCAAGGGGCAACCCAGTACACCAGCCTGCATCTCAGGTGTACAGATTCCATCCTGCTCTTCTTGCAGAAATACAAAGCAGCCAATCTGTGGCAAAATCGTAGGTATCATAAAACCCCTGCACCATGATTTCAACGTTTATAAAGTTGTCTTCTACACAAGGAAATATCGACGACAGTGGCCGAACGGTTCTAGGCGCTTCTCTCCGGAACCGCGCTGCTGCTTCGGTCGATGGTTCGAATCCTGCCTCGGGCATGGATGTATTTGATATTCTTAGGTTAGTTAGCTTTCAGTAGTTCTATGTCTAGGCGACTGATGAGCTTACATGTTAAGTCCCACAGTGCTTAGAGCCATTGAACCATATTTTGTTGACGACAGCATTACATGTTGTGCAGAGGTATGTTAAAATATAGCCGAGAGTCGTCAGTCAGATATGGGGTTTCATCTCTGCTACTTCTTACATGTCTCTGCCACAAAACGTAATGAAGTCGTCAATATTTCCTTTCGAGAAGACAATTTTATAAACCCTGTAACCGTGGTAAGGGGGTTTTAATGAACTATTTCCCAACTCACTGTTTGTTTACTATTTCTACAAGAAGATTTATTCTACTGTTGTTCCAACCATAGAGAAAACTTCGCCCTTATGTTGGGCATCGACAATAACACTGCTCAGTAATGGTAACGGATGAAGTTTAATTCCCAGCCTCCGTCAGTACCTCTTCCTGCTCATAACTCCGTTACCTGTTACTCTCTATCGTCATAATCGACATAGGTTGTGAATTATCAGCTTGTGGTGCCCATAGGGACTGTCCAGCTGGTCCCACCTCGAGTGCCCACTATCCTATAGTCCGGCCCTAGCTGTCTCCATCGCTCAGTTGCGGTTCCAAATAACGGCGCCAGCTCCCACCCCAGCCGATTACGCAGGAAAGCTGCTGCAGGAGCTTTTGGCGGGAATTCCTCAAACCCTTCCTCGGCGACGGCATCACAGGCCGGGTGATCTGCATTCACACGTACTTACTGAAGAGAGGTAAATGGAAATGAGGGTTTGGCGTCATTGGCCGGGAGGCCTCTTACGGGGCAGGTCCGGCCGCCTTGGTGCATGTCTTATTACATTCGACGCCACATTGGGCGACCTGCGCTCCGGATGGAGATGAAATGATGATGGCGGCGACACTCAGTCCCTGAGCGGAGAAAATCCCCCACCCAGCCCGATATCGAACCCGTGCCCCTTAGGACGGCAGTCCGTCACTCAGACCATTCAGCTATCGGGGTGGACATTGAAGAGAGGTGGTGTTTAGTATCCGACGTGACTCGGATTCCCCAACTTGCACGAGTATCTATAAGGAGAACACGTCAGAGATGGGCTACAGAGGGCAGCAGCTGCCTCGTGCGAGCACAGCAGCCATAGCAAGCCTGTGAAGTGGCGGAGCCATCTGACGAGTCTCTCGCTAGTCAGTGAAAACTTAAGTTATGCGTCATTCAGTAGGAGAATTTTCACTTTCCCTCAATTACGCTTGCGGTCTGGATTGCCCTCTGGATTCTCGTATACGTTTAAGACGACTTTCTTATACTGAGGACTTGTTTTAGCTGTTCATTCGCTTCGTGATCTCGGCTGTTATGTAACTCTGGTTCGACTGCTTCGTTCGGCCTATTTATACGTTACCACCAATCTGTGATAACAGAAAATGTGTTCTACATGTGAAACGTCCCCTTAGAAAAATTGTACAAGACTGTGCTTAAACTGACACACAATATTTTTAGCGCAACGCAATCTGACTTTCAAAAATCCCTACAAAAGAATGGCCCTGACTAACATTAACCTATAACTTTCACAAATCACTTACCTCACCAAAAATCTTCGTTACTCGAACTACCGCAATACAGCGAGCGCCACTACTGCCAGCTAAATAATAGATTCGAACTACTGAAGGCACTAACTACTACTAGGCATAGTTAGCAAATGAAAGATTTTAATAGAGAACAAACAATGAAATTACCTTAATAGTGTTGAAAGATCATAATATACATAGCATTTCATGACATCCAGTCTTACAAATTTCGAAACTCCGCCATTTCTCTCCCCACATCCACCACTACTGGCGGCTCACCTCCAACTGCGCAACGCTATGCGCTGTTAACATCCAGCTGCCGCTGCCCAACGCTACAATGGTAGACAACAATACAAACTAGCCACAGACTGCACACAGCACAGCCAGTGATTTTCATACAGAGCGCTAGGTAATGTTGCCAATATGGAAACCTGAACAGCCTACTTACATAGCCCGCATGCTCCCCACAAAAAATTTTACAAATTGTTTTGGGCAGTGGCCAATAATGATTCGATAAAATTTTCCATAATTACAATAACAAAGATATCAAATGCACACACCCATTGATACAATGTTGGTCAAAAGATAAAATTATCTCACAGTCCATAAAGACAGTCCTGATCCTTCATCACAGTAAAATAGCTGTGATTTTCTCAAAGTCTGAACAGTAAAAGAAAATGCACACAGAAGTAGTGGATTTCCATGCAGTCTTGAAGAAGTAGTGTTGTCCTTCCAACGGGAAGACAGTGCTGACTCTCGACATGCAGACAGGTAATGGGCCACAACAGAGTAAACCCACCGCAGAGTCAATCGAAGTTTTGAAGAATATTGGTAGGTAGGTCATCACAGAATAGACCCACTGTAGTCCTGGTAGAGATTACGGTATTGGTGGGCCACCAGAGGTGCAGACCCACTGCAGTCCTTGTAGAAATAATGATATTGATAGGCCATCAAAGATGCAGACCCACTGCAGTGCTTGTAGAGATGGCCAGCAGCCATCTGCTGCGATTGTGCAGGTGCACAATCACCATCGAAGAGTCTTGCGGACAATATAGCAAGTCCATAACCACCACTTGTGCACTCACAAAGGTTTTGGAATTGTCCTTAGAACCAGCAATGCTGTTATCCAGTCCCTTGCTGAATTATTAACACACGTGCAAACACTAACAGTCCCTACTTCTCACATATTATCCATATACTATGACCAACAGAAATGTATGCCGTGAAATGGAACTTACAAGTTAATAATATTATGAACTGGTGTCAATTACAATTTTGTATCATAAGAATACAATTACAAAGGTACAAAATACATCATTAAAGAACATAACAATACCGGTAACATTTGTAGTGATAGGGGCTTTACAAAAGAATAGGAATAAACATATACATCAGTGTTACAGGAATTATGACATAAGTAAATACAAAAAAGATCAGAATAGCTTTTGAAGCATTAACTTCACACATGAGCATTAATAAAAAACAGAATAAATAATGTTTAAACATCTTTACAAACTAAATAACATATTATCAGAAAAATTCTACAACATAACTCTCATCAGATAAACACACAAAGACAGGAAAAACACAAATTCACATAGTGTAATAACACAAAAATACAGGACAGGGTTTGTTTTCAGTGTGACATTTGGTACTGCAGTCCACCCCAAAACTTAAATCCATATATCTTTCCTCTTATATCAACATTTATTTCCATCGAAAAAAATTCTATCCAAGCATGCTTTCTGTGTTTATATGTTCACACATTTCTTACCTCATTATTTATTTTCGATTATCTTACCTCATCCTTTATTTCCAAGAAAATCCTACCTAAACCTGCTGTCCCTAAACCCTACTTTTTTGGTTGATATCCTCTTTCAAAATACTTTTTTGGCCAAACCATTTTCTTATAGCTTCTCAATGCATTTCTTCCAATTCATCACAACTTGTTCTCTTATATAGCATACCCCATCTTAAGCTAACTTAAATCTACTGAGCTCAGATGCTAAACTAAGGGACAAGGCAATGCAGCAGCACAAAACAATTAACATAAACAGCAATGGCAAAAACATGCAAATTGGTAAATCAAGCAGCAATATTACAACTAATATAAGGCAATGAGCAGCAAACAAGAAAAATAAATCAGTAGTAAATCTGGCTTATCAGAGTAATGTAAAGTGAAATTTAGTAGCACTATGCCTGGCAAACAGCAGCAGCAAATGCAATAACTTATATCTAAACATGTCAAAACTCAACCAGAAAAAATATTACAGTAAAAATGGCCATGTTTAATACCTATGTCACATCTTAATACTAGAGTGATGCATCATGATAACTTACTCTAGCCGACAAGTTACAAAATCGTTACAAAAATTATTTATGCAGTTCCTGTGAAGGGAAATGTCTATTTGTGCTCTCTTTTCTAAGAAGGTACATCATAAACGTATTCTTTACTGGGTCTGTAGACAGAAAATAGTGATATTAGTACATCTATTAAATTTTATTCTAACAAATGCTGCAGTCCAGCTAGAAACTAGATATTAAACGAAATGAGCTAATATATATATATATATATATATATATATATATATATATATATATATATATATATATATATATATATATATAAAGCAACATATGAAACGTCATTCACTAGGCAAATGGCGTCTCCAAAGGCAAAAAAAATCTCTCAACTAGTAAGACAATGGATGTAAAATGTTTCTCATCATTTCATTAGGCACTTTATTAAATATCGTAAATTAAGAGCTCCACAGAGTAATTATATGTTTTCAAGTTAGAGCGTGTCGTATTTGCGAAGCTTTCTACAAAGAAATGTCAATAGCGAGGATAATGGCCTCCTTTTTTCCCCACCTGTGCCTCTGAAAGGCACACACTAATGGCTTTTTTCCAGGCAATTGTCGCGCAGCTGGGTGCCCACGATGCATTACGTGAAGTTGGTCACTCAACTTTCTTACCGAAATATTTACGACACCAGTTTTCACTACAGCGACAGTCTCATATAAAAATTTCACAGTTCCAGAATTTGCATTGCAAATCTGTAGAAACAAAATCCTATAAATATAAGCGTCCAAAAAATTTTCGCCAGCATTGTGATACATTCACGCATTTACGCACATTTCATAACTATTAAAGTATGATTCTCAATTTCCAACATCCTTTTTCACAAGTCAGAGTCCCTAACCACTACTCATTACTCCTTTCCTTATTACATATATACATATTCGTCGACACTTCTTCAATATTTCATCATAATAAATACAAAGCATAATAAGATTCCTTATATAGCATCATCTCATTGATCATGAACATATCTCAAAAGCATAATACATATCGTCGTCGTAATAATAACATCATAACATCTCTGTCTAATCTCAAAAACGTCGTAGTAATTTCAAAACATAAAGAAAATTCTCTGCTCATTTCAATAGTGCCATCTACCTGAAATGTACTTTAAAAATCGTGATCTCATACCAAATACATCATTCAAAGCTCTCATAGTATCACAAAGGGTCTGAAAAAATATGAACAGTTCACAAAGTTCAGACGAAATACAATTTCGTTAGTGTGAAGTAATTGCATAAACATCTGTCACTGATGTAGTAAAAAAATTTTTTTTGTCTCTCTCAGTTCTATTATCAGATAGCTGTGTAATTTGTGTGTTAGAGAAATATGGTACCAATGTGTAATTGCATAAACATCTGTCACTGATGTAGTAAAAAAAATTTTTTTGTCTCTCTCAGTTCTATTATCAGATAGCTGTGTAATTTGTGTGTTAGAGAAATATGGTACCAATGTGTAAAGTTGTATAAGCAAATACCATATTAGCTAGGGCTCATTGTGCTTGCCAAACACATGATACACAAAGTATGCGTGTACCCCCAGAGGATTAATGTAATTACACCCTCAGGTGTTACAGATTACAGCAATGGAATGAAATGTATCACGAAAACTTTCTTTGTAATTCAAAAATCTTGAAAAATAAATGGTTTAAGTACAAAATTAATCACTCAAATGCGTGTCCTGTACCGCTAAATGTGCGTCTTGCTGTAAGATAATTCTGTGGAAGTGTCGTAGTTATCGTCCTCTACAAGCAATGTTTTGCTGAAGTCAATGTACTTACCTCATCATAAACGAAAGCGAAATGCTTTGCGTATAGATATCGTATTATTACGTACCTTACCGTGATCAAGAAAGTACTATAATGTGACGTATTGTTGTGCTACGAAAAAGGCTGTCACATCGTAGCTATACCACAAAAGTTACTACTAAAACATGTTTTACTTTCCAGAAGAATTCAGAAAAACTGTGCAGATATAAAACAGATACACCGCAAAAGCAACATTGTAAATTGTCACTCATTAGTAGCGTCGTGACACAATCGTGTAGCTGTCACATTAACTAACCACTCTGTCATCTGGTATCTCACAGAAAGTACTTTAAATCCAGAACGAATTTTCAAGTAAACCAAAATGTTGCATTAAAATCTCATTAGCAGTACCAGTATATGTTCTAAGTATGTAAGCCTTATAGTTGTAACGTAATCGTGCAACTAACAAGCAAGAATGTACAAACACAATAACACCGTGAGGTCTGTTCACTATAACAATGCATTCGTAATTTCTGTTTAAATAAGTTCTCTTGGTTCTTGACTGGATAGTTAACTTTAAAACATAGTTGCATGTTAACAGTTTCTAAGAATGAAAAAGAGTACTAGTAACGTGAAGTGAAAAATTTTATAACAAAGACTCAAATTAAAATGCAGATTATCTCTCAATAAATGGTTTTACATGTGGTGTAAGCCTTTACTCTTCCTAGTACACAGAGTTTCAACTTTAACGCAATTATCATGTGGTATACGTCGGATTCTGTAAGGTCCATTGTAAACTAGAAAGAATTTGTGTCTCGAGTGTTTCTTCTTATGTGACAATGAATGAGCTTTAATGAGAACTTTCTGACCAATATATAATTTCTTTGCATTTGCTTTACCATGTAGTTTTCTCCTTTTGTCTGCTGCAGATTTTATATTTTTAATAGCCAAAACAATTATGTCATTGTGTCGAAGTTTACGTGTATTTGGGAAAGGTACAAGCTCTCTGATTCTGTTCGGTGGTTCTTCATTCTTCAGTACAAGATCAGGTGGTAAAGCAGTGGAGTCATGAGGCATTTCATTCAGCACGTTTTGAATTAAGTGTAAATATCTGTCCCAATGCTGATGCTTTCTGTGACAATAAAGTCTGCAAAGCTTATTGATTTCTTTCATAATCCGTTCAGAGGGGTTACAGTGTGGTGGGTACAATGAAATAAAAACAGGTTTGATTTTATGATTCCGAAGCATGCGTGACCAAACAGCAGATCTGAATTGCGGTCCGTTATCTGAAATAAGTTTAGCAACGTGGCCAACTTCACCAAAGAAATTTTTATCAAAGGCGTTGGATACAGACCGTCCAGTGGCTTTACGTAACAGAGTGAAAGAAACAAATTTTGAAGTAAGTTCAACAGCGACTAGAACGTACGAAAATCCATTCGATGTTCTGACAACGGGTCCCAAGAGATCAACAGCAGCAAATTCTTTTAATTTAGAAGGAATGATAGGAAACAACGGAGCACGATGTGAGACAGTAGATGGTTTCGCCTTTTGACAATGTTTACAAATTGACAAGACCCTTTGAGTTCTCTTTTCCATATTTTTAAAATAACAAGTCGTCCGAAGAATATGATAACATTGTCGTGGGCCAAAATGTGCATAGCTGAAATTAATGTACCAAATGAGCTTATTAACAAACTCGTCAGGAATGCAAAGTACCCATAACTTGTCATCAACAGTGCAGCGTTTGAACAGTATGTTGTTTCTAACCAGATAATAATGCCGAATCTGTGTATGCGTCTTTTCGTGCCATTTGCTTTTGATGTCTTTCCAAATCGGATCTTTATCTTGTTCATGAGCAGTGTCCTTTAATGATGTGGAGATGAAGTTTTCAAAGGCGACTTTCTGAATATAAAGAATACTGAAATTTTTCTCGAGGTTGCCTTCTGTGTTACGTTTCTCAAGCCCAGCCGGTGCACGCGCAGTGCGTCCGCAACAATGTTCTCCTTGCCGGGAATGTAGACTATTGTGAAGTGGAATTCTTGCAGAAACAATGCCCAACGTTTTGTCCTGTCATTATTTAATTTTGAAGACATAAGAAATTGTAATGCACGATGATCACTGGATACTTTTACGTGCTTACCAGAAAGAAAGAAACGGAATTTGTTAAATGCCCTAACGATAGGTAAAGCTTCTAATTCAGTAACTGAACAATTTTTTTAAGATTTTGTTAGCACTCGGCTAGCAAAAGCAATGGCTTTCTGAACAGTAGTGTCATTTTCTATGGCTTCTTGAAATAAATGGTCACCAAGACCGACTTTAGAATAATCCCTGCTGAGGCAGAAATCTTGTGACAGATCTGGATGTGCTAGTATCGGCGCGTTAAGTAGCGATTCTTTCAAAGAATTAAATTCCAACTGTGCTTGTTCGTCCCAGTTCCTAGTAGTATTTTTTCCAGTGAGAGAACAAAGTTTTGGTGTAACAAGAATTTGCATATTCAGAAAACGTCGGTAAAAATTTACGAGACCTAGAAAACTGCGGACTTGTTTTTTTGTGGATGGAAGTAGAATGGCTCTGATTGCTTCTAACTTTTCAGGATCCGGCTGAATGCCTTCAGATGAAGTAATATGTCCCAAAAACATCACCTTTGACCTACCGAATTCAGACTTTTCCAAGTTAACTGTAATTCCAGATTCGGCGAAAATATGTAACACGCTGTTGAGGATGCGATTATGTTGTTCCCATGAGGCTTCTGCTATCAGAATATCGTCCACATATATGGTGATGTGATGTTTCAAGAACTCAGGTAATATGGAATTTAGCCCACGAATGAATGCTGCCGAAGAAATGTTCAAACCGAAAGGAAGTTTCCGAAACTGATAACAAACGCCGAAACAAAGGGAAGCTGTGTAATTTCTACATTCTGGATGAAGTTCGATCTGATAAAAGCTGGCTCTGAGATCAATGGAAGACAACACTTTTACACCATCAAAATTTTGAAGAAGTTCTTCCAACGTTTGCGGCCTGTCTGTTTCAGGAATAATGATAGTTTTGATTTGTCTCGAATCCACGACAAGCCTGAGCGATCCATCTTTCTTCTCAACAACATGTAATGGATTGTTGTATGAGCTTACTGCAGGCTCAATAATGCCCTTGTCAAGTATAGATTGTATTTCTGTTCTAACACGGCCCCTGTAATGTGCTGGAATTACGTGTGGTCTAACAGAAAATTTAGTATGCTCACGAACACGAAATTGGTATTGAAATCCCTTGATTGTTCCTGTTTTGTGAGTAAAAACTGCGGAATGTGCTTGTAAAATCTCAAAAAGGTCCTGCCTATCAGTGTCATTACAATTCTCAATTGTTTGAATTTTGTTCTGAATGAACTCATTAGTTTCAAATATGCCGTCGATATCATCCCTGTCAGTACTTGCAGAGTGATTGTTAGTGTCTAGTTCCGTAGAAAATTCCTAACTGTTGTCTAACAGAAGGTAAGGCCGATTAATTTCCTCGTCATGGTTTGAGAGGCAATCTTCTTATTTCAACGCTATTGACCTACCTTCTTTCTCTAATCTTATTTCAGCATCGTGAAAGTTTAAGATTACTTTGTATTCATTCAAAAAGTCTACTCCCAATATAATTTCCGTCGACAATAGTGGAACAATAAGAAAGTTCATAGAGAAGCTGTGGCTTTGAGAAAAGAATTCTAAGTTGGTTTGTTGGCGTACATCTACACTTTTTCCAAAGATTGCACCTTGTAATTTAATGTTATCTAACGGAAGTGTGGGACAATCGTTCGATTTGTAGCATTTGCTAAAGGCTGTTTCACTAATTACTGAAATGGGACTGCCAGAGTCAAGTACTGCTGTAAATTTTACGTCATTTACTGTAATGTGAATCACAGGATATGCAATGTTGTTATGTTTTATGTCGTGTTCCTGGAGTAAGATGTCCCTAATGTCTTCATTTTTATGTAATTACTAGCTACGGCGGCTGCCTCGTCAGTTTCAGAAGTACGTTTTGTGGCTGCCAGCGGTATGAGTCATCGCCTGTTGTGTCTTTGTTAGCGCGCGTCGTTATTGGGATTTGGAGACCTAACTTCTACAAATTCACCTTGTTGAGAGGGCCCTGCTCTGTTTGAATCCCGCTAGTTCTGATGCAATTCAGGTCTGTCGCTACGATCATATCGTCTGTCGTCATGTTAGTAGATTCCATAGTTTCTTTCTTGTCGGTCACGTGGTGGAGAATGTCTCCCTGAATCGTAACTGCGCGCTGGACCGTTGCATCTGAAGTAATTCTGTCTCCCTCGATAATAATTATTTTGGTTCCCATATTGTCTGTTTCCCTGATTGTCTCTGTGATAGTCATTACCACGGAGAGGTGATCTTTCCCTGTAATTATTACTACTCTGCCAACGATTGTCACAAGGGTGGTGTCTGTTTTGGTCACGATTTACGTTGTAAGAAGAGCCTTGTCATGTATTATTTCTGTCATCGCGGAATTGTGACAGATGTGACCTGTAATTGTTGTGCTCCTATTTTCGCGTTCCGCGATTGTCAGTGTCAATTTCCAGTTCTTGTAACAGTCCCTGAAAAGCTTCAGTGTCGTCCTGCTAAAATAATATGTCGTAAATGTTCGGGCAGTTTGATTAAGTAAATGCGGATGAGTTCTGAGGCGCTGTATGGGTTTGAAAGATACTGATTCTTATGCAACATGTCTTCAAAATATTTCATAAGACTGGAAAATTCAGATTTCTCGAAACGTTTCATCATTATGATGCTATCTATGTTTTACTCGGTCTTGTGTAGCTTGAGACCAATACGCTGAGAGGAAGGCATGATAAAATTCTCCTTCACTGTGACAATCGTGAATGACCGATCGCATTCTTACAGCTGGTTCATTCTCTAACTAGCTACACATAAATTCTAATCTGTGCTCTAATGACCGGTTGGGAGGAAAACAATGAGAGAATTGATGGAGCCACGCTTGTGGATGAATGTCGTGGCCAGAATTCTTAAATGTTTTAAATTTACGTGTAGTAATGAACAGCTTATAGTCAAAATCATCATGTCGGCGAGTCGCATATCGGTCATTGTTACGTCGTTTCGGTGGTTTCATTTCAAAATTCGGTGCACGTTGCCAGTTTCTTTAATAATTTCCGAAATGTCCTGTGTTATTATTTTGTGGTTGTTCCGTATTTCTATGTCCCTCTTCCCGTACTGGAGCGCGAGTGTCCTCTTAAATATGTAATTCTTGTATTACTTGTGCCAACTGATCTTGTACTTCCCGGATTTCTCTTTTGTACTGTGCATTGATTTGATTTTGATTTTGTTTGAATTTTGTAATTTGTTCATACTCGTCAGTGTCCGAGAAGGCTGCAGGTCTTGTGTCATTCAGATCATGATCTACCTTTGTAGATAAGTTAGTGGACTGATCTGAAAGTTCGGCTACTTTATCCGATAGTGAAATTATTTCCTGTGTGTGTTTTTCTGAACCAAGTTTCAGAGTGTCCATTTGTGTTGAAATCGTGTCTACTGTGTCCTATACGTTTTCCTGAGTTTTTGCGAGTTGCGTAACCGAATCGGTAGATGCAACTGAGTCCATTTTAGATTTCAAGGTGTTGTGATTTTCATGAACAATAGTTTGCAGTTCTTTTATGGCTGCTTCGTGATTCTGTAATGCATTTTCATGACGCGAAAAAATAGGTTGGAAATGCTCACAAATTTGTTTTTTTTTTGTCATTACAGACTTTTTGACGTTTCGATTCAATGTTATGTAACTCAGTAGTTAAATCTTCACGTGTTTGTTCAAGTATGGTGTCTAACTTCCGAAGATTTTGTTCCATTGTGCCTATCTGTTGCTGTGTTTGTCTCTGGTGTTGTTCCATTGTGCCTAACTTTTGAAGATTTTGTCCCATTGTGTCTAACTTTTGAAGCTTTTGCTGTGTTTGTCCCTGATTTTGTTCCACTGTGTCTAACTTTTGAAGATTTTTTCCCATTTGTTTCTGATTTTGTTCAAGCGTTGTGTCTAACTTTTGCAGCCTTTGTCCCATTTGTTGCATTAACTGTAATAACAGTGCACTGGTGTATGAAACATGTTCCTCAGTGCTATTCGGCAGTGCATTTGAACCGGCTGTATTCGCATTTTGAAAAGCAGAAAATGTGTCTTGATTTATTTGAGAAAACGGTGAGGACGCAAAACCTGAATCTACAGTATTTGCAAGATTGTGTCCTGTCATTTCGGAATCCTGAGGCGAGCTGTTGCCGACCGATCGATCGATAATGCTTCCCTGTTCACTAATTGTTTCACTGCCTACACCATTATTTGCAGCCCGCTCTATTTCCCTATGCACAATTACCAAATTACTACTTTGAACAGTAGTTAATTCATTACATGGTGGCGCTAACACACTGATTTCGTCTTCACTGTCATTTCTCAGTTTACTTTGGAGCCTAGTATTACGTTTTTCACACGCCATTATTGTCACAAGATTTCACACGACAACACAGAAAAACACAATTTGAAGAGCAAAAATAAGAGAACACATTAACATAGCACTGAAAATAATATCTAGTTAATTGCAAGCGTAGCTGCGAAATACTTGGTGCAAATCTACATGCATACCACAACAACAATGAAAGACTGCAACTACAAAGGAGATTCTCTCTACAATTACGCGCTAGCAACAAACAATAGCTACACTAATTACACAAACTACAAGAAAAAATCAGAAGATTCCAGTGAGGTATCCTCGGCTAAGGGTCGACACATAAACGTCCCCTTAGAAAAATTGCACAAGACTGTGCTTAAACTGACACACAATATTTTTAGCGCAACGCAATCTGACTTTCAAAAATCCCTACAAAGGAATGGCCCTGACTAACATTAACCTATACCTTTCACAAATCACTTACCTCACCAAAAATCTTCGTTACTCGAACTACCGCAATACAGCGAGCGCCACTACTGCCAGCTAAATAAAAGATTCAAACTACTGAAGGCACTGACTTCTAATAGGCATAGTTAGGAAATGAAAGATTTTAATAGAGAACAATCAATGTAATTACCTTAATAGTGTTGAAAAATCATAATATACATAGCAGTTCATGACATCTAGTCTTACAAATTTCAAAACTCCGCCATTTCTCTCCCCACATCCACCACTGCTGGCGGCTCACCTCCAACTGCGCAACGCTATGCGCTGTTAACAGCCAACTGCCCAACGCTACAATGACAGACAACAATGCAAACTACCCACAGACTGCACACAGCACAGCCAATGATTTTCATACAGAGCGCTACGTAACGTTGCCATTATAAAAACCTAAACCGCCTACTTACACATGCACAGAATAGAGAACCTCCCGCCAGTCTCTGTGAAATGCTGCATGTTTCGTTGCCATTCCCATCACGATTTCCCGCGTACACTTATGAAACTGTGTGTGACATTTATGTTCCACCAACACACGAAGTTATGTAAAAAGACACAAAAGCCACAAGAAATATTCCCAGCCTTCTCCATCTACGTACGGAACATCTACAACACACTATAAATTTTCGAACAATATGTCCATTTATTTCTTATTCAAAGTCTTCAAATCTATTTTTATGTCCGGCAGTCCAAACCATTACTTGGACCATTTGAATTGGTAACATGCATCGCTCTATTACTAAAAGAGCAAACACCAGTGTTTAAATCATTTTTGGATTGAAAGTTCATGGCCCGCAGCTGTAAATCTTAACTGATAATACATGAATTAGAGGCTTTTGCTTGTAATATCAATTCAGTTTAGCAGAAGAATGGCAAATTATTTTGTCTCTTCCCTCGCTTATAAGCAATAGATCTTTTGCGATGGAGATACTCCTTAACTAATAGAACATGTTTATTGTTAATTTGGGCTCCTTTGACAAGCTCATCGTTTGACATTGTAATCGAACATTACGGGCTTGTTTTTGCTACCCAACGTCTCCATGTCCACTCATATCACTGCTCTGATTCCACACAACTGATTAGCTTATGCTCGTATCCTAATTGAGTGCACTGTTGCAGTTCACTTCACCATGTTGTACTATGTTTTCACCATGGATAATGCTCCAAACCCACCCATGAACCATGGACCTTGCCATTGGTGGGGAGTCTTGCGTGCCTCAGCGATACAGATGGCCGTACCGTAGGTGCAACCACAATGGAGGGGTATCTGTTGAGAGGTCAGTCAAACGTAGGGTTCCTGAAGAGGGGCAGCATCCTTTTCAGTAGTTGCAAGTTCAACGGTCTGGATGATTGACTGATCTGGCCTTGCAACACTAACCAAAATGGCCTTGCTGTGCTGGTACTGCGAACGGCTGAAAGGAAGGGGAAACTTCAGCTGTAATTTTTACCGAGGGCATGCAGCTTTACTGTATGGTTAAATGATGATGGCGTCCTCTTGGGTAAAATATTCCGGAGGTAAAATAGTCCCCCATTCGGATCTCCGGGACGGGACTACTCAGGAGGACGTTGTTATCAGGAGAACGAAAACTGGCGTTCTACGGATCGGAGCGTGGAACGTCAGATCCTTTAATCGGGCAGGTAGCTCAGAAAATTTAAAAAGGGAAATGGATAGGTTGAAGTTAGATATAGTGGGAATTAGTGAAGTTCAGTGGCAGGAGGAACAAGACTTGTGGTCAGGGAATACAGGGTTATAAATACAAAATCAAATAGGGATATTGCAAGAGTAGGTTTAATAATGAATAAAAAAATAGGAGTGCAGGTAAGCTACTACCAAAAGCATAGTGAACGCATTATTGTGGCCAAGATAGACACGACGCCCATGCCCACTACAGTAGTACAAGTTTATATGCCACCTAGCTCAGCAGATGATGAAGAAATTGATGAAATGTATGATGAGATAAAGGAAATTCTTCAGGTAGTGAAGCGAGACGAAAATTCAATAGTCATGGATGACTGGAATTCAAGAGTAGGAAAGGGAGAGAGGGAAACATAGTGGGTGAATATGGATTGGGGGAGAGAAATGAAAGAGGAAGCCGTCTGGTAGAATTTTGCACAGAGCATAACTTAATAATAGCTAACACTTGGTTTAAGAATCATAAAAGAAGATTTTATATACGGAAGAATCCTGGAGATCCTAGAAGGTATCAGATAGATTATATAATCGTAAGACAGAGATTTAGGAACCTGGTTTTAAATTGTAAGACATTTCCAGGGGCAGATGTGGACTCTGACCACTATTGGTTATGAGCTGTAGATTAAAACTGAAGAAACTGCAAAAAGGTGGGAATTTGAGGATATGGGACCTGGATAAACTGACTAAACCAGAGATTGTACAGAGTTTCAGGGAGAGCATAAGGGAACAATTGACAGGAATGGGGGAAAGAAATACAGTAGAAGAAGAATGGGTAGCTCTGAGGGATGAAGTAGTGAAGGCAGCAGAGGATCAAGAAGGTAAAAAGACGAGGGCTAGTAGAAATCCTTGGGTAACAGAAGAGATATTGAATTTAATTGATGAAAGGAGAAAATATAAAAACGCAGTAAATGAAGCAGGAAAAAAGGAATACAAACGTCTCAAAAATGAGAGCGACAGGAAGTGCAAAATAGCTAAGCAGGGATGGCTAGAGGACAAACGTAAGAATGTAGAGGCTTATCTCACTAGTGGTAAGATAGATACTGCCTACAGGAAAATGAAAGAGACCTCTGGAGGAAAGAGAGCCACTTGTATGAATGTCATGAGCTCAGATGGAAACCCAGTTCTAAGCAAAGAAGGGAAAGTAGAAAGGTGGGAGGAGTATATAGAGGGTCTATACAAGGGCGATGTACTTGAGGACTATATTATGGAAATGGAAGAGGATGTAGATGAAGATGAAATGGGAGGTACGATACTGCGTGAAGAGTTTGACAGAGCACTGAAAGACCTAAGTCGAAACAAGGCCCCAGGAGTAGACAACATTCCATTGGAACTACTGACGGCCTTAGGAGAGCCAGTCCTGACAAAACTCTACCATCTGATGAGCAAGATGTATGAGACAGGTGAAATACCCTCAGACTTCAAGAAGAAAATAATAATTCCAATTCCAAAGAAAGCAGGTGTTGACAGATGTGAAAATTACCGAACAATCAGTTTAATAAGTCACAGCTGCAAAATACTAATGCGAATTCTTTACAGACGAATGGAAAAACTGGTAGAAGCCGACCTCGGTGGAGATCAGTTTGGATTCCGCAGAAATGTTGGAACACGTGAGGCAATACTGACCCTACGACTTATCTTAGAAAATAGATTAAGGAAAAGCAAACCTACACTTCTAGCATTTGTAGACTTAGAGAGAGCTTTTGACAATGTTGACTGGAATACTCTTTTTCAAATTCTGAAGGCGGCAGGGAGCGAAAGGCTATTTACAATTTGTACAGAAGCCAGATGACAGTTATAAGATTTGAGGGGCATGAAAGGGAAGCAGTGGTTGGGTAGGAAGTGAGACAGGGTTGTACCCTGTCCCCAATGTTATTCAATCTGTATATTGAGCCAGCAGTAAAGGAAACAAAAGAAAAATTCGGAGTAGGTATTAAAATCCATGGAGAAGAAATAAAAACCTTGAGGTTCGTCGATGACATTGTAAGTCTGTCAGAGACAGCAAAGGACTTGGAAGAGCAGTTGAACGGAATGGACAGTGTCTTGAAAGGAGGATATAAGATGAACATCAACAAAAGCAAAACGAGGATAATGGAATGTAGTCGAATTAAGTCGGGTGACGCTGAGGGAATTAGATTAGGAAATGAGACACTTAAAGTAATAAAGGAGTTTTGCTATTTGGGGAGCAAAATAACTGATAATGGTCTAAGTAGAGAGGATATAAAATGTAGACTGGCAATGGCAAGGAAAGCGTTTCTGAAGAAGAGAAATTTGTTAACATCGAGTATAGATTTAAGTGTCAGGAAGTCGTTTCTGAAAGTATTTGTATGGAGTGTAGTATGGAAGTGAAACATGGACGATAAATAGTATGGGCAAGAAGACAATAGAAGCTTTCGAAATGTGGTGCTACAGAAGAATGCTGAAGATTAGATGGGTAGATCACATAACTAATGAGTAGGTGTTGAATAGAATTGGGGAGAAGAGGAGGTTGTGGCACAACTTGACAAGAAGAAGGGACCGGTTGGTAGGACATGTTCTGAGGCATCAAAGGATCACAAATTTAGCATTGGAGGGCAGCGTGGAGGGTAAAAATCGTGGAGGGAGGCCAAGAGATGAATACACTGAACAGATTCAGAAAGATGTAGGTTGCAGTAAGTACTGGAAGATGAAGAAGCTTGCACAGGATAGAGTAGCATGGAGAGCTACATCAAACCAGTCTCAGGGCTGAAGACAGCAACAACAACAACAATGCTCCAAAGCGATAGGAGCGTTCGCTTAGGGGTGTAAATTTTTCTACTAACGTTATTTGATTGTTTGTATCCCAGTACTGATGTAATGGAGAGGCACGGTCTTTCACTTACAATTTGCATCAAAAATGGTTCAAATGGCTCTGAGCACTATGGGACTTAACTTCTGAGGTCATCAGTCCCCAAGAACTTTGAACTACTTAAACCTAAGTAACCTAAGGATGTCACACACATCCATGCCCCAGGATGGATTCGAACCTGTGACCGTAGTGGTCGCGCGGTTTCAGACTGAAGCGACTAGAACCGCTCGGTCACTGCGGCCGGCTATGATTTGCATCATTTTGAGAGAAAGGAAGGTGTTCTAAATAGGGGTATTAGCACACTATTTGCGAGTGAGTAATGATTACTGTTTGCAACTAAACATTACAAAATTAAAATGAGATATTTAGTTGAAGAAGAATCATTCTGTGGGTATACTCCCTGACAGCCAACACTCGTTCAAAAAAGCTATGATGAACTTGAAAATAGACGTGTTACACACCGTCTATAACATATTACAATTCAACACCATTTAATTATTCATTTGTATTAGTTTCTCGTTTGATATACTAACACACCAATCCATATTTCTGCTTGTACGATGATATTTCGCTTATCGAGGGACTGTTAAGAATATCCAAGTTATATGACAGTAGGCATACTTCGCATAAATCATACTATTTTATTTTCCTTTTAGTGATGCATTACTAGGTGCATGCACTCAATAGCAATTCACATTAATTACGGATATCGGCGACATATTCCCACAGGTACTGCATGCTGTCTAGTTTCGTCTGTATACCTTTAATTAGATGATCGTCTGGCTCTTATCTCATGAAACCCAACATTCTCTCTTCTGCCGCCACCCCTTCACTCCCCTCTCTCCCTTCATACTCACACACATACACACACACACACACACACTCACACCCACACACACACAGAGGAAGAAAGTCCTCGCCACGTACATTCCACTCGCCTGGCTACATTTTCATCCCTCCGCAATTTAATTTTCATCATAACTTCTATTACTCCTACCAGGCCAGTCTCATTTGTGACGCATTTATTTGTTTTCCTCCCTTTCCCAGTTATTCCCTACGCAATTTTTCTCCTTTTTACGCTGCGTAACCCTCAACTTCAGAACGCCTTTCATATAAAAAGTCAATGTGCCTCTGCTAAGAGTCAAAGTTTGTACTATACACTGATCGTAATATTTTTGTTTCAGCCACACCTGAAACTTAACTCGTAATTCTCCGTCCGCAGACGAATTTTCTTCTTCGGTGTATTTGTTTTGTCTATTTACAAATTAGCTCTTATCATTTAGACATAGTTCTCATAACTATAAACAAATAGTACATGAGGCTTTTTCCCATGGTTCAGGTATCTACTTTTAATACATACTGCTGGAATCGTCTTTTTTCGGTACAATCGTGTTATCTTTATTACAGAAATGTCAAAATATTTATAAAAGCGTGTAGCTGAAAAGTTGTAGTACTAATTATTCTGCTGCATAGTTTAGTTCGTTAAATTCCATGTTCACATGTAAAGCAGTCTTCAATATTTTCTTTATTAAATACTTATGTTCTGGCAATTTATCATCAATGACTGAATTGAAAATTTTCTACATTATCGGTAGAGGGCTGAGAGGTCTATAGTCTTTCTCTTTTATCTTGTCAGAGTCTTTTCTTGGCAAAAAGAATCCTAGCAGCATTCCTTTGTTTTTCAGGCTGATCGTCTTTCACAAATATCCTGTTAACAATGCTGTCGGTTCATTGTTAATTACCCTGCTTACAGCTGTAATGGTTATTATGTCTTTTAGTTCTTACTTTTTTCTTACCTGAAATGACTTGATTCTTCTTTTAATCCACTTAAGCATTTAACGTAACCATGGTTTGTTCGAATAATTTTACCTTTATTATTAGTTGTGTCTTTTGCCATCTTAGCAACTTCTCTTAAGGCTAAATTATTCGCACCAATCAATACCATGCCACTTACTACTTCATTGTGTTGTAGCTGAGCATTGCAACATGATTTCTAGGTTGCATAATATGTAAATATTCTTTTAGTGCTGTACGATTATAGTCAGCAGAGAGCAGTTTTTACAGGTTAGATTTGTGAGCATAACTCCGTAAAGAGGAAGTAATAATCAGTAGGAAACGACCATTGCAGTGAATTTCGCGCCGCGTAAAGCGCGAATAAGTACGTATACATTAAAGAACAAACATTTAAAGCTCGTAGAAATAGACCAATACTTTCCCTCTCTGGATCGCGTGTAGCACTTCACTAGCGAAATGCAGCTGATTTGATGATATTAGCCGTCCATTACAGCAAAATTCCGATAGAGCAACATGATTCATTACCCCATTTCAGTCATAATGTGCCGTAAAGAATAACGAGCTTTCGCGTATATTGACACCCACGCGGCAGTAAATGAAATTACGTTCCAAAATATGCAGCTCTATTCTGTGTTACCAAAAATGAAAGAAAAGCGAAACAAAGCTAGAAAAAATGTTTGAAGCTGCTAATTTCTACTAATGTCACTGACTCATATCACTGACTCACTGACTCTTCAGTTAACATTTACTTCAAAACAGTAGCTTCTCACTAAAAGGTACACTACACGAACATAGACTGTATTGAGTGGATAGAGAAGGTAACGGCAATATCAACCTGGTCAGCAATGGGGAATGGAAACATCCTATATATCAACACAAGAACTGCGAAAAATCTCTGTTTTTTCTACAGACTTTTCTCTGGTTTTCATCTACGCTGTTACATCTGCTTCTACGCTTCTTATTGATAGCGTCAAACAACGCCAGTACTTTTATTCAAAAGAACAAATATCACGTTTTCAATAAAAAAAGATATCTGTTTCAAGTGCGTCAAGTCATAAACACCTCTAGACTTGACTTTCGAAAAACAAAAGTGAGTTGGAAAATACACTCCTGGAAATTGAAATAAGAACACCGTGAATTCATTGTCCCAGGAAGGGGAAACTTTATTGACACATTCCTGGGGTCAGATACATCACATGATCACACTGACAGAACCACAGGCACATAGACACAGGCAACAGAGCATGCACAATGTCGGCACTAGTACAGTGTATATCCACCTTTCGCAGCAATGCAGGCTGCTATTCTCCCATGGAGACGATCGTAGAGATGCTGGATGTAGTCCTGTGGAACGGCTTGCCATGCCATTTCCACCTGGCGCCTCAGTTGGACCAGCGTTCGTGCTGGACGTGCAGACCGCGTGAGACGACGCTTCATCCAGTCCCAAACATGCTCAATGGGGGACAGATCCGGAGATCTTGCTGCCCAGGGTAGTTGACTTACACCTTCTAGAGCACGTTGGGTGGCACGGGATACATGCGGACGTGCATTGTCCTGTTGGAACAGCAAGTTCCCTTGCCGGTCTAGGAATGGTAGAACGATGGGTTCGATGACGGTTAGGATGTACCGTGCACTGTTCAGTGTCCCCTCGACGATCACCAGTGGTGTACGGCCAGTGTAGGAGATCGCTCCCCACACCATGATGCCGGGTGTTGGCCCTGTGTGCCTCGGTCGTATGCAGTCCTGATTGTGGCGCTCACCTGCACGGCGCCAAACACGCGTACGACCATCATTGGCACCAAGGCAGAAGCGACTCTCATCGCTGAAGACGACACGTCTCCATTCGTCCCTCCATTCACGCCTGTCGCGACACCACTGGAGGCGGGCTGCACGATGTTGGGGCGTGAGCGGAAGACGGCCTAACGGTGTGCGGGACCGTAGCCCAGCTTCATGGAGACGGTTGCGAATGGTCCTCGCCGATACCCCAGGAGCAACAGTGTCCCTAATTTGCTGGGAAGTGGCGGTGCGGTCCCCTACGGCACTGCGTAGGATCCAACGGTCTTGGCGTGCATCCGTGCGTCGCTGCGCTTCGGTCCCAGGTCGACGGGCACGTGCACCTTCCGCCGACCACTGGCGACAACATCGATGTACTGTGGAGACCTCACGCCCCACGTGTTGAGCAATTCGGCGGTACGTCCACCCGGCCTCCCGCATGCCCACTATACGCCCTCGCTCAAAGTCCGTCAACTGCACATACGGTTCACGTCCACGCTGTCGCGGCATGCTACCAGTGTTAAAGACTGCGATGGAGCTCCGTATGCCACGGCAAACTGGCTGACACTGACGGCGGCGGTGCACAAATGCTGCGCAGCTAAAGCCATTTGACGGCCAACACCGCGGTTCCTGGTGTGACCGCTGTGCCGTGCGTGTGATCATTGCTTGTACAGCCCTCTCGCAGTGTCCGGAGCAAGTATGGTGGGTCTGACACACCGGTGTCAATGTGTTCTTTTTTCCATTTCCAGGAGTGTAGTTTATAAATACCCCCTTACCATTGATACAATATTTATAAAAAGGTCTTCTTCAAAAGGAAATATTGACAACTTCATTACGTTTTGAGGCAGAGGCATGTTAAAAAGTAGCAGAGGTGAAATCTCATATCTGACTGACGCCTTTCGGCTATATTTTAACATACCTCTGCACAACATGTAAACCGGTCGTCAACAAGAAATGGTTCAAATGGCTCTACGCACTATGGAACTTAAAATATGAGGTCATTAGTAAGAACTACGTAACCCTAACTAACCTAAGGATATCACACACATCCCTGCCCGAGGCAGGATTCGAGCCTGCGACCGTAGCATCAGCGCGGTTCCGGAATGAAGCGGCTAGAACCGCTTGGCCACTGTCGTCAACATTTTCTTCTCTAGAGGACAACTTTATAAACGTTGAAATCACGGTGAATGGCTTTTAATAAATATTTCTGTAAGAAGACCAGGTTGGATTCTGCACACCAGAGATGCAGGCTGCCCCTTGAGTTTCTGCAGACGCCATGTCCGATCGGCAGACCCCACCAACCGACCGACTGCCCCTCCCCCTCCCCCCCCCCCAAGCCGGAAACTATAGGCCCAAGACCAAAGATGGTACACGGTGCAAATATCAATACACATCGCTGCTGCCACACGTAGAAGGAGGAAGAACTACGGCATACCATCAACAATAGCGCGAAAGCAAAAACAGATAGACAGTCAGGTTCAAGGTAACGCAAGGTTCGGTGTGAGCACAGCTCAAGGTAATTGCGACTAATTTAATTCCCCTCCTGATATTAATTGTGAACAATTAGTCGTTTCTGGGAATGGTATACAACAGCGCTCGCTACATTCTGATAAGAACGTCTTGTCTAAAGATTACTAGTTTTACTACACAACTTCCTTCTGTAATGTCACTAGGGTTAATTTCTAAGTATATCTGAAATGATTTGAGTGCCTTGATGAGTGGCCCAGGTGATGTGTTAGCGACTGGATGTAAAGACCAACAGAGTTACAGAATCCATTCAGGGAAGAAATAACTACAGTGACGTACTGGGTATCCAGATATAAAAGACGTACTTAGTGGTAGGCAACACAAGTCTGACGGAAGAGCTGTCCGTCACACATTCGAGAGATTCCTCGCACCGCTTGGCTCACATTTCCACCGATGTATCAACGGACTTTCATCCACCGATGAGGGGCTGGTACGCATCTGCATTTCCGCTGACAGCCTGCTGTGGTCCGGGGTATTAATACTTAACATCGATGAGATTTGCACTACGATATGAACATATGAAGATGAGACGTGACATCTCGTAATCGATCATGGACTATAAAAGATATAAAACAAATCTTGCAGCCTGATTCTATTTTATTGATTGTTACTATGAGAAAGTCTTCGTTCCTTCCTACCCGTTAGCATGGATAGCTGCGATATACACGATATACATTGTCGCACGATAGTAACACTGAGGAAACATACGCTACTGACCATTAAAATTGCTACACCATGAAGAAATGCAGATGATAAACGGGTATTCATTGGACAAATATATTATACTAGAACTGACATGTACTAACATTTTCACGCAATTTCGGTGCATAGATCCTGAGAAATCGGTACCCACAACAACCACCTCTGGCCGTAATAACGGCCTTAATACGCCTGGGAATTAGGTCAAACAGAGCTTCGATGGCGTGTTCAGGTACAGCTGCCCATGCAGCTTCAACACGATACCACAGTTCATCAAGAATAGTGACTGGCGTATTGTGACGAGCCAGTTGCTCGGCCACCATTGACCAGACGTTTTCAGTGGGTGAGAGATCTGGAGAATGTGCTGGCCTGGGCAGCAGTCGAACATTTTCTGTATCCAGAAAGGCCCGCACAGGACCTGCAACATGTAGTCGTGCATTATCCTGCTGAAATGTAGGGTTTCACAGGGATCGAATGAAGGGTAGAGCCACGGGTCGTAACACATCTGAAATGTAACGTCCACTGTTCAAAGTGCCGTCAGTGCGAACAAGAGTTGACCGAGACGTGTAACCAATGGCACCCATACCATCACTCCGGGTGATACGCCAGTATCGCAATGACGAATGCACGCTTCCAATGTGCGTTCACCGCGATGTTGCCAAGCATGGTCGTGATCATCATGATGCTGTAAACAGAAACTGGATTCATCCGAAAAAATGACGTTTTGCCATTCGTGCACCCAGGTTTGTCGTTGAGTACACCATCGCAGGCGCTCCTGTCTGTGATGCGGCGTCAAGGGTAACCGCAGCCATGGTCTCCTAGCTGATAGTCCATGCTGCTGCAAACGTCGTCGAACTGTTCGTACAGATGGTTGTTGTCTTGCAAATGTCCCCATCTGTTGACTCAGGGATCGAGACGTAGCTGCACGATCAGTTACAGCCTTGCGAATAAGTTGCCTGCCATCTCGGCTGCTAGTAATACGAGGCCCTTGGGATCCAGCACGGCGTTCCGTATCCTCCTGAACCTACCGATTCCATATTCTGCTAACAGTCATTGGATCTCGACCACTGCGAGCAGCAATGTCGCGATAAGATAAACTGCAATCGCGATAGGCTACAATCCGACCTTTATCAAACTCGGAAACGAGATGGTACGCCTTTCTACTCCTTACTCGAGGTATAACAACAACGTTTCACCAGGCAACGCCGGTCAACTGCTGTTTGTGTATGAGAAATCGGTTGGAAACTTTCCTCATGTCAGCACGTTTTAGGTGTCGCCACCGGCATCAGCCTTGTGTGAATGCTCTGAAAAGCTAACCATTTGCATATCACAGCATCTTCTTATTTTCGGTTAAATTTCGCGTCTGCACCACGTCACCTACGTAGTGTAGCAATTTTAATGGCCAGTAGTGTAATTACGTATTTTAGACCCTGCCTCAATAAAATATGTGTGTCACTCCACGTGAACACACCTCGACCATCGCGGCACTCGTTGACATTTCACGTTAACATTTGCATACGTACCCATTGAACACTGGCACAATTTAACGTTAGTGGAAGCTATACTGGCTGAGATATAATCACTTGTTTGACTCTATGTTCGTACATGCACAAGCGTCTTCTTCAATATTCAGTTTCTGCCTCCAAATGAGTAAGCTGTTGCCACGCAGATTTACACGAAAAATCTACCATGGACCTTTTCAGTCAGACTTCACCTGCTTATATCTGCTGTGAGCCATACATCTGTCCAACCAAGATTAGAGGGGTCATCAACAATAATTTCTTGCATTACTGATTTGCAAAGCCGTGACGTGACCCAGCTGTGTTCGTAATTCAGGTTCCTTAACAGGCTGAGAAACAGTGCTACTGACCAAATGGGCTGGACTGACACGAATGATCTGATGATTCTCAGCTTCAGTCGCTATTCCTGATGGCGGGGTGCGTATACAGTCTTCTGCAGTGTTGTATTTACCCTCCAACACCGGGCAAGCGACTTTCAAAATGGACGTATGAGTACATCGTAGCTATTAAATATCACCATTACTGTGAAAATTGCTGACTGATTTCATACAAAACGCTAAACTTAATCCAAGATTCATAAAAATGCTAAATAATTTTATTATAACATTCGTTACAGTAAAGCAGTCACATGAGATTGTGATCTTCGTTTGTGCATACAAACTCTCTAGAGTACTTCATTCTTCATTTCTTCTCAAATTTTCTTTTATTATTTTATCTCTTGTTCCCTGTACTCAACTTTATATTCATTTTCCCCCCTTTACCTACAGCTATGAGCCACTAGCGTATTACAAATTTGTCAATGGGATTTCTGCTTTGATGTACGATAGTAACTACAAACCAACAAAATCATGATATTTTTGATTTATTGTAGTTGTGTATCCCTGTCTACGGATTTTTGTACACTATCTAATTTACGTCTTTCAGGCGCACAGAAACACCCATTTACTGCAAACCCTAAAACCAATTTCAAAGTGCTACCCAGTTGCATATATACTTAATATACCAGGTCTCTCAGAAACATACTGTTTTAACTCATCAAATTTCAAATTAACTCTATTGGTTGCGCACCTCACAGGTTTTCTGTGGCTTATATTGCATATTGCAGTCTTACGTCCCCTTTCTCCACCGACAAGTGACTGTCTCATCTCTCGGTTTCCTTAGTCTCAAACGTTGGCTGACTTATGTTTCAGTATTACTCGTCATCTCTGACCACTTTGGCAGTTTACTCATATTCGTCTAAGCAGTTTATCTGTGCGTAACGTAAATTATCCCACTGGATGCGAAGAAATGTGCAGTCAATGTCGATAACCTTCTTTGGGTAAGGCAATTTTTAAAATTATCTCTAGAGGGCATGTTCTGGGCTCTGATGGATACAGAGACATTTCCACACAAGGGCTCAAAGTACACTGTTGCTGCCCCTATTGAAATCTTCACCAAAACCTCAAACAATAAAAATGACGTTGTAGTTCCATTTCTCTGTTATCCGTGTTACGAGTGTTCTTATAACCAATTATGTAATTTTCGCACGTTGACCACTGCAACAAACTTTGCAGCCTAACAACTCACCAAACTAATTCATAACCAAACCTGCTCCTAAAGAATGAAATACACTGAATATGTACCTTACCATTTTATAAGCAATTAAACCAAGGAATGCAAAGATGCAAAACTGAACTTATTCATTAATATATCATGATATTTATAGCTCGTCTTGATACTGCCAAGCTTCATCCTCAGTAAACCCTTTATAACGTTTATTTCCCCCCGACAGAGAAACAGTCAATGCAAGTCAGCCTGTACATAAAACTTTCTTCGTTGAACAGTTCTTTTTTACACTGCTTAATGCAATGCACGTCAACTCTTCTCGCTTCCTATTTGTAAAACAATTAAGAAAGGACAACAGTTTACTACCATTTAATAGCAGTATCTTTTTCCTTTCTTCCTAAAAATAAAGTTATTTAATAATAATCAATTTTGTAAAGTTGGTTAAACATTGAATAGTATAATATTGTAGTGTTTTTTGACTTCCTAATAAAACGTTTAATAGTGTGCTTCCAGATGCTCCGTCGAGTTGCTTCTACTTTGTGCACAATACAGCGAAGGCGACTCAAGACGTCATATTCAGCTGCTGAGAGTATTCCAGCCCACGAAGCAGACGGTTGGGTGGGTTTCGTAGTACTGTGCACAAAATGGAAGCAAAAACTCAGAGGAATACTTGGAAACACACAGTTAATCTTACTGAGAAACCTGAAGATAAAAGACCATTATTCATATTCTGATACAATAATTAATACGTCACTGGAGATCCAGAACGTTGTCTTAGTATACCACAATGCATGTACGTGCGTGGAAGCCAGTATAAATACTCTTTTTACCTTCTTCCTTATTTTTCGCTCTCCAGCAGCAATCACCACATGTTTTTACCTGGGATACTAAGCATAAATGATATTCTCAGCGATTGGGTGCATTCGTCGTTAGAGAGACTGCAAATGGACAGTACGAGAAAAATTGCTTTTACCTTGTATTTAAAAGATTTCCTTAAATAAGTTGTTCTCAACAAGATCATTAACGTCAGTGTCTCTGGTTGTGTCCTGAACTCTTGTACAAAATAAGCCGTACAGCTAAAGACGTACTTTGTGCGTTACGCTCGAAAGTTATACTAGGTGAAGTGAAGAAGAAGCCTGAGCAAGCTGAACACTGCGTAAAGAACAGGCGAGAAACGTAATTCCTGACAGCGAAGCAGCAACCAAAAATACGTCGTTAGTGGAAAATTTAATCAAGGGTCTGTAAAAATAATATTAGTGTTCAGTATACCTGGGACTATCTCTGTTCTACAAGCAGAATTTAAATTTACTTGATGTAACTACTTGCAGTGTCATTACTTCCTGTCTGTTTACTCGTTATTTGTTTAATTGATTACCTGATTCATTTTTGTTTATACATGCACCAATACTTTCCTTTGACTAATCCTCCCCATTTCTTTTTACATAGCGCTGAACCAAGGTACCTTTCGCTGACCTTCCCTAACATTTTGCGTTTCAGTTTCAGTTTTTCATTCTAATATTAGCAGGTCTCCTCTCATGGCGCCATTACTTACTGACACATCTCATCCTCCCAGATACCTCATCGTTAGCTGCATTTGATGACCAAAAACTAGGTCAATCCCACTCACAGATATTTGTAATATCTTCTATTGGGAAATATGTTTCCCTCATGCAATCCCTAGCTTCCTGGTCAGTATGCATCTCATCTTACAATTCCTCGCCGGCCGGTGTGGCCGTGCGGTTAAAGGCGCTTCAGTCTGGAACCGCGTGACCGCTACGGTCGCAGGTTCGAATCCTGCCTCGGGCATGGATGTGTGTGATGTCCTTAGGTTAGTTAGGTTTAATTAGTTCTAAGTTCTAGGCCACTGATGACCTCAGAAGTTAAGTCGCATAGTGCTCAGAACCATTTGAACCATTTTTTTACAATTCCTCACTTTCTTCCTCCACCCCTACCTGTACTTGTTTCCAACCTAATACTTGCAGTAATAATACGTTGTTCCCTTTCTTTATTCATCATTAAATTATTTTTCATCTCTCAATAACACTAGTCAAACTATTTTACTCAACTTATGAACATCTCTAATACAATCATGCTAACTTTCTGGACAATTTATCCTTCTCTTCTGGACGTAACACGAGGAACGCTTTGGAACTTCATTCGCTTTTCACTTTTTATACTTGCTCTGAGTATTAAGTATTCTGGTTGTAGCCGCAGAAGTCTTACTTTCTTATAAAACTTTGTCCTTATTCTGATCCAACATTATACAACAAATGTCATTTGAAAATGCATCACGTATCACAGCCTACAGACGTCAGAAAATATCATCCGATGAAAGTTGTTTTTTTTCTTTCGTTTGCCAAATTTTGATCAAACGAATTAAATTCATTCCCCAGTGTTATTTCTGTTAACTGAACGAAACATATTTTCCACAATCAGTTCCATATTACATACTGGTTTGAAGATGCTCTCGGTCACAAAATATGTTGTCGCTTTTAACATTAGGATAGGCATTCATTGTCAAAAATACCTTTTTTATTTACTCAAAGGCTCTTATCAGATACCAAACACCTGTTTGTGTCATTACAAGTTTCATAATGCAGATGGTACGTTTGATCTCAACTTTCCTGGTCGCCATATAAAAACTCATTGTTTGCATTTCTAATTTTAAAAAGTTTAAAAAATAATGTCGTTATGCATAAGGAAAAAACTTAAACTTCTTATGGGGTAGGAATTCACAGTTTTTCATAGCCAATGAATATGCTGATCGTATACGCACAAATGTGTGTGTGTGTGTGTGTGTGTGTGTGTGTGCAGATAGAGAGAGAGAGAGAGACAGAGAGAGAGAGAGAGAGAGAGAGAGAGAGAGAGAGAGAGAGTGGGAGCAAGAGTTAATGTTTTATGTAATGCCAGTATCAGACGAAGGATATAATTAGAATTTTCAGTATCTATGGTCCACTTCAAGCTTCATCTCTGTGCTGAAAGCCATGTATGTGACAATTATTTGCCCCTCCCCTCCTATCACTGATATCACAAGCCACTCCTCCTTACCTGTGATGTCACCATCGTAACATAACTTCCCTGTCATCCCTCCCCTTAACTTCCACAGCCAATCACAACGCAATATTTTAGCGGAGATTGAATTTAAACAGCTGCTAACAATGAAGCCACATAGCAATCTTCTTGGCTCTGCTCCATGGTATCCGAATTACCTTAACTTCTTGCGCCACATTCAAAGAATTTATCTAAAAATCAGAGAAGGGTATATCCGTTGCATTTACACATTTATATCACATTAGAGAACCATACGCACATAAATTTGTGCCGTGCTTGCATGTATGAGAATGATCAGAATATTGCATCAAGTCCTAAAACGTAAAGATATTGATGAAAGTGTTGTGACGTACAGTAATTTTGCACCAAAAATACGCAGGCACAAGACGATTACTTATAAGAGGTGATCAGCTGTTTGCAGAACTATATATGTACCAAAGAGATGTCAGGTTACTGGAGAACGTGTGGAAGTGTAGAATAGTTGAGGGACAACGTGAAAAAAGAACTGTGGAGAATTTGCGTATTTGAACATTTGAGAGAAATACTCATACGTTATATCCGTAAAGCGTATGGCTATTTTCGAATAAATAAAATGTATTGCATTTGAATAAGTTCTGTTAGGGACGTGGATACTTCGGTGAGAAACATTATAAGATGTTGCTTACTATCTCAAAGGGTTAGGGACCTGAAAATTCCTTACAAATTCACAGCGAATCCAGTGATGTGAAAAGAGTTATGGGATATGATTGAAATGTATTCTTTTGGCGTTTTTCCCTCAGAGAAAGGTGATTACAGTAGCTGCCGGCGGTGATTGATGATCGTCCAAGTACAGGGCTATTACAAATGATTGAAGCGATTTCATAAATTCACTGTAGCTCCATTCATTGACATATGCTCACGACACACTACAGATACGCAGAAAAACTCATAAAGTTTTGTTCGGCTGAAGCCGCACATCAGGTTTCTGCCGCCAGAGCGCTCGAGAGCGTAGTGAGACAAAATGGCGACAGGAGCCGAGAAAGCGTATGTCGTGCTTGAAATGCACTCACATCAGTCAGTCATAACAGTGCAACGACACTTCAGGACGAAATTCAACAAAGATCCACCAATGCTAACTCCATTCGGCGATGGTATGCGCAGTTTAAAGCTTCTGGATGCCTCTGTAAGGGGAAATCAACGGGTCGGCCTGCAGTAAGCGAAGAAACGGTTGAACGCGTGCGGGCAAGTTTCACGCGTAGCCCGCGAAAGTCGACGAATAAAGCAAGCAGGGAGCTAAACGTACCACAGCCGACGGTTTGGAAAATCTTACGGAAAAGGCTAAAGCAGAAGCCTTACCGTTTGCAACTGCTACAAGCCCTGACACCCGATGACAAAGTCAAACGCTTAGAATTTTCGGCGCGGTTGCAACAGCTCATGGAAGAGGATGCGAAACTTATTTTCAGTGATGAAGCAACATTGTTTCTTAATGGTGAAGTGAACAGACATAATGTGTGAATCTGGGCGGTAGAGAATCCTCACGCATTCGTGCAGCAAATTCGCAATTCACCAAAAGTAGACGTGTTTTGTGCAATCTCACGGTTTAAAGTTTACGGCCCCTTTTTCTTCTGCGAAAAAAAAAAAACGTTACAGGACACGTGTATCTGGACATGCCGGAAAATTGGCTCATGTCACAACTGGAGACCGACAGCGCCGACTTCATCTTTCAACAGGATGGTGCTCCACCGCACTTCCATCATGATGTTCGGCATTTCTTAAACAGGAGATCGGAAAACCGATGGATCGGTCGTGGTGGAGATCATGATCAGCAATTCATGTCATGGCCTGCACGTTCTCCCAACTTAACCCCATGCGATTTCTTTCTGTGGGGTTATGGGAAAGATTCAGTGTTTAAACCTCCTCTACCAAGAAACGTCCCAGAACTGCGAGCTCGCATCAACGATGCTTTCGAACTCATTGATGGGGACATGCTGTGCCGAGTGTGGTAGGAACTTGATTATCGGCTTGATGTCTGCCGAATCACTAAAGGGGCACATATCGAATATTTGGGAATGCCTAAAAAAACTTTGTGAGTTTTTGTATGTGTGTGCAAAGCATTGTGAAAATATCACAAATAATTAAGTTATTGTAGAGCTGTAAAATCGCTTCAATGATTTGTAATAACCCTGTATGTTCACCTAAACCCTTCGAAAGCTACCACTTAACGTGCTATAACTAGGTGTCAGCAAAAAGGTATTTTATAAAATGTCAAATAGCAAAAAGAATTTTATCACGTAAAGGCAGTCAGTTAGTACGCACAGTATTTGAAAAATTCCTAGAAAACCATAACATAACGTACATTAGAATATCTATGTCTGACCTGTAGGGAACCTTCCGGCAAGAAAAATGAAAGATTTTGGGAAGCTTTGTAGAACTAATTCTGCGACCTACATTGTGGGTGCTGCTGTTGTCAATACTGCAGAGGCCGCCTACCTGTTCCTGCAATTCAGCTGGTGAGAGACAATTTAAAACCTACCGCTGACAAAAGGTTATGTATGTGTAACACCTGAGCGCAAAAACCACAATTGATTGTAGGAGAATTATAATGGTGAGACCAGTCTGTCAGAGATCATAGTTAAGTAAGGAGATCGCTAAGTTCTAATATGAAACACCATAGTAGGTTCTGGAAATGCCTCATCCAAAAGCTGCGGTATTAAGGGTCTGTACGGCACAAACCACATGCAACCTTATCGTATAATGCACAAAAGAAAGCTACACAAAGGGGCGACGTGGTCCCAAGTATTCCATATAAGAAAGGAAGGTTGTGCACTGATATCATAGTGCAAGAGTTACTAGATATTGTTTAACAAAGAAAGTTCAGCTGGACTCTAAAACTTAGAACTTAAGTACTAATAAAGAAAAATTATCTCATGAAGAGCAAATGACAACAAACCTAGGTAGTTTCGAGCAGCTATGAATGAAGATGGAGAAAAAGTTTGTATATTGCCATAGTTGAATTCAAAGGTGCGGTGCAGGATAATTGACATACTTGTAGTAATTATCAGTTGATATGAGGCGAGGATTTAATCGTGAGATCTCTATCTACATAAATGGCGTAGTACGTATATGAAGAGCCCGCCGGGCTAGCCGTGCGGTGTAACGCACAGCTTCCCGAGAACGAAGGCGTTCCGGTACCCGGCACAAATGCGCCCGGCGGATTAGTGTCGAGGTCCGGTGTACTGGCCAACCTGTCGTTGGTTTTTAAGACGGTTTTCCATCTGCCTCAGTGAGTGCGGGCTGGTTCCCTTTATTCTGCCTCAGCTACACTGTGTCGGCGATTGCTGCGCAAACGCTGTCTCCACGTAAGCGTACACCATAATTACTCTACCTCGCAAACAGTGGGATTACACTCATCTGGAATTAGACGTTCCCAGGTGGTCCTCTGGGGGTCGCACCGCACTATAACCCTAGGTTCGGTGTGGCGTCGCGGTGCGGTGCGTGGTCTGCTGTAGCCTGTGGTGGAGCTGTTTCCCACTGAGGGCTACGGTGGGGATGAAGCCTCTCCGCCGTTTCTAGGTCCCCACTTCAATACATACATACACATATAAAGTACTGCTGGTGCACACAAATATTCAAAGTTGTAATTATATTTTAAAAGTTTATTTGAAACTACTGAAGTGTATGATGAGATAAAAGAAATTATTCAGATAGTGAAGGGAGACGAAAATGTAATAGTCATGGGTGACTGGAATTCGATGGTAGGAAAAGGAAGAGAATGACACATAGTAGGTGAATATGGAATGAGGGGAAGGAATGAAAGAGGAAGCCGCCTGGTAGAATTTTGCACAGAGCGTAACTTAATCATAGCTAACACTTGGTTCAAGAATCATTAATGAAGGTTGTATACATGGACTGGGCCTGGAGATACACGAAGGTTTCAGATAGATCAAATAATGGTAAGACAGAGATTTAGGAACCCGGATTTAAAAAGTGTGATGTGATTTAAATGTGATGTGATTTAAATAGTGTGATGTGCTACTACCGTTTTCCAAAATGACTTCTGCCTTCTAGACTGCTACCTGTCTGATCTGCAGTACCCTTCACTGGCAACCGTTGACGTCGCAACCACTGAAGAAGTGATTTGGAGGCTTCTGCACACCGTCCACCTGTCGCAGTATTCAGGAAGTGCGCTATACACTCTGCCTCGACTTGTACCTTTAAGAAGTCATCGACATCCCCGTCCTTCCTTGGTGGAAGAGCTTTGCTGTTGTTCATCTGCGTAACGTGCAGAACTACTGACAGATAGTCTCAGCGCACAACTTAGATGTCTGCGAAAGTACTTTAGTAACATGCCGTCGCTCTCTTGGGCAGTGACGCTAGTTCTATGGGCTTCGCCGGCCGTCAACGAGATCCGCCACTCGTCAGACACTGCACCGCGTGAGCAGGACGTCACAGGGCGATGTTCTGCACAGATTGCTGAGACAGCGTCACCACGTTCTGAGGCTGTGCATTGGACTGTCGTTGGCTTGGGCGCTGAAACAGAGAAGAATACGTGTTGTAAATTTTAATGTAATAAAATCGTTTTCCGCTAATTTCGTATCATTAGCGCCCAGCGCACCAACCGACCTGCCTCACTGCTCTCTACGCTCCTTCTTCCTAACCAGGGAAGACGTCCGTGCAGCCCCTAGATTTCCTGAGCCTTTGACAAAGTTATGTGAGAGCCCCTTCTGAGCCCATAGTTGTTTACCACAAAAATTTACGCTTGTGAGTTGTTTTACATGTGACCAGCAAATAAATAATGCCTGCACGGAGTACTGCCAATAATTATTTATCAGTTGAATGTATCGTACATCAATAGATATAGATATTACTACACATAATAATAATAATAGTAATAATGATAATAATAATAGTAGTTACAGCTACTAAAATAAACAGATCTAGCCGACCGGAGAGGCCGAGCGGTTCTAGGCGCTACAGTCTGGAACCGCGCGACCGCTAAGGTCGTAGGTTCGAATCCTGCCTAGGGCATGGATGTATGTGATGTTCTTAGGTTAGTTAGGTTTAAGTAGTTCTAGGTTCTAGGGGAGTGATGACTTCAGAAGTTAAGTCCCATAGTGCTCAGAGCCATTTTTTAAACAGACCTGCATTACTTTGTTATCTTGATTTACAAATCCTGGTTGTAAGCATTTTGTTAGCTGGACAATTACGTACAACAGTTGGTGTAACAGTGAAGCATCAATTCTTGCAGCTGATGATATTATCGACTACATCACTAAGCTCATTTTAGAAGCAAATTCAAGCACTATTGGTAATAGTGCTAGATGATTAAGTTTCCCTTGTCCTAAGGTTGAACTTAAATGATTTTCGATTAATGTTAATTTACTAAATCCCCTCTCGGGTGAAGGAAGTCACTAATAGGGTAATGAAAATCCTGAGTGCAATGAAAAGTTCAGGAAATGCAGTTGTAATCTCAACTTATAAATATCTTTTAGAAGAAGTAATAGAAGCTATTTGTATTCTTTTGGCTTTGTCAAATGGGGAAAGTAGGTGCACCCCCTGATTTAAATCATTTGTGTGTATTTCATGATCAGTAAGTTTTAATTAAATTCTTAACTTTACACTAATATCTAAAATTGTAATTATTCTGAGAATCTATTCAAAAGCTGCACAAGTTTTTAACATGCAGGAGTGTATCTGGTGCTCCAGTACCACATTAATTAGATTCTTCAGCGGGAACCTTCCTTTCCCTTCCTAAACTTCCCTCAGTAGCAATTTTCTGTAGCTCTGCTCAATAATTCAGGCCAGAGTGCTCTTACATACTTCGTTAACCGTCGGAGATTTAATATTTTTCACTTCAATATCAAGGGTTACATCTTTTTACTGCAGGATTAAACTTCTTATGTTTATGTAGTCTAAAATGCTCCATCAAACCTTCAAGAGAACCATGTTTCAGAGAAATAGTTGATCAGCCCGTTTACTTCTGCTATCCTATCACGAGACAAACTCCACTGGCTTCCTGCGTCTTTTAAAGCACCTGTTTCTTCTGGTAATCTTTCTGCTATCGTTCTCTATGCCTGAGTTCACCCGTTCCATTCTGTTTCAGAAAGGCCATGAAGAGATGGACCGGCAGTGTATTTAAGTAACCTTGGCTTTTCTGTGCGCTTGCACTGAAGAAATTGTACAGCTGTACAATTCTTGCAGAATATAATGCTACTAAATTCAGAGTCGAAAGTGCACAAGGAGAAAATGTTACCAGCGAAGAAGTATCTCTAATTTTTGCTTGCACACCGTTCATTTGCCCAGCCATATTTGCTCCATCAGCAAAGTATTCACCACGTTAGAGCCGAAAATTACTTCCATGCTCATTAAAGACATCTTTGTCACCATTGCCAATTGCATCAACTGTCTTTTTCTGAAAATCAAAATATTCGTTGAACCTCTCATGCGTTTTCCATTTAGATTCACATTTGTTACAAAAACGTACCTTAAAATCAGAACATTGTGTTCTGTCTTAGACACATTTGGAGCAACAGCGCAAATAAGTGAATCATACCTCCTTGCTTTCCTTATGAGATGTTCTTTAACATGTTAATCCTACACAAAGGTAAACGCTTGTTCTGTGCTTTCCAAAATAGAGTGGTTTTAATAATGTTTCTCTGCACCGGTTTTAACATAAATTGTATGTTCTCTTAAAAATAGGTCGTATTTAGCCAGTAACTCCATGGAACCCAAGAGGTTACCATTATCGATCCCTCCTAGCTGGTGAGTACTTACCCCAAAAGTCAAATCTCGTGAGGCTAGGAAGACAGCGACATCTAAAATTAATTTTAACAGCTCACGTAAAAAGTCTCTTTCTCTCAGAAATAATTTCTGGAACATGGAATAAACACTTCCAACTACTAGGCTTCATTCATATTGTATCCAAGCTAAATAATTATTTTTATGTAACAAACTATTCTCATCAGCAGCAAGAATACAGCTCTTTGCATATTCTTTTCGTATGGTCAAATACTTCGTCTAGTTTAGCTGACCCCGATGTAACAGGACCTTTAGTATTATTCTGAAGTAATAAACATGGCCAACAGAAGAGTTTTTTCTTGCCGTCACTACAGTAGACAGTCTCTTTTTATTTCAAATTTGTTATTAGAGCATTGGGAATAAAAGTGTTGCTTGGTAAATTTTCTACTTAGTTCGTTGGAGAACTGTTGAACTGCTGAGAGGTCAATTCTGGAAACGGCCTTTCTAAGAGTCACGTCCGGATCGTTATTATTAAATTGATATGGTCATTGCCCAAGTCCGTTCGGATTCCGGTCAGTCAATACGTCCATCAGACTCAAACTTTTCTTCTCTTACCTCTCCTTCGTCAGGTGGCAAAATGGCTGCATCAGATGCAGTTAGTTCGGAAAAAGTTTCTGTTTCCGCTGACTTTGAAGTATTACATAGATTTGATACTGGATTATCCTTTGGCAAATTGTAGCTGCGTACTAAATTCTTATTTTCTCCAGCACTTTCACAAATTTCTCGTCGTGTTTGCGTTTTTCTAACCGTTCTTTGAACTAACTTTATGAGCATATCTCAACACTTTCCTTGAAATAAATAATTGAAACACCTATTAAAATATGTTTAGACGATACGGTAAGCGTTAAATAGCAATGTAAGTAATAGTGTTAATTTACTTCTGTTTCTTAAGTGAATAAATGAAAATAAGCACAAAACTTCAGTCTGAAACACACCGCAAGTAAGACACCTGTAAGCCGACAATAGAACGAAGTGTGAAAACAACGATTGCCAGTACTGTTGCCAACGCCGTTTTAACGAAAATAGTAATGCCGCAATGCTGGAGCCTCTGATACCGTAGGGCTGCTATAAACGGAATAAACGATAGTCTTCTCACCAAACGAGTTTTAGAAAGTCGCTCAGTGTATAAGGAGCTACTTTTCAAAAAACGTTATGTCCCGAAAAGTAAATTTTTCAGGAGAAGCGAAAAACGTTTACCACAAAAAATATTCGAAATTTTTTTACGAATTTTACACTACATACTCAGGTAGGGCAGTTGATCAAAATGTGTTTAATACAAGGAAACTGCTTTTTATACTTTCAAGCTATGAGCACTTTAGTGATGGACAAAGTGCGTTCTGTTGAGTTCAATTGGACAATCTGCCTTTTGATGTAAGCTATTTTGGACACAATGCGTTTTGATTAGTTTTCAGTGACATAGAACTGGTAAAAATACTTTTTATTGTTTGAAAATACATTTTTTAGCATTTAGTGAAACATTTTAACACAAGAAGTACGCACAAAAGACGTGGTTTATTTACAATAACAAAATTCACAATATTTTCCCCAAGACAGGGTCCTCTTCTACACAGTCACAAACAATATCTTCGACAGTAAGTCCGTTACATGGAAGGCTGATAGTCTGAGTGGAAAATTGAAGTATTTCGTTTTCTCTCCAGTTGTTTCTATATCTGAGGGTTATTAGTTTTTCCACATCATCTTTCTTTTCTTGTTTCAGCCTCATCAGTGATGATACTTTGGAGATATTTGATACTTTCTTCAAGCATTATCCATGTTTACCTAATGGAAAAAAGCCCTTTGAAGGTGATGTGAGTTTTGATTTTCACATAAGTTACCCTTTCACTTACCATATATTTCTTCAGATGGGTCCTTTTCAGATCACTGATCCCATCTACAGGCCTCAAAATTGTACTTAGCTCCTTGAACTCAAATATTTCCCAGTCTTTCCTTAAAATCCTTGTTTCGCCCACTTCTGCATAATCATCCTGGTACGTGTTTGGATTCAATGTTTCTGAAATTTTACGAAGTTTCTTTCCTACTCGTCAAAATTCTCTGTCAGGAGGTAAAAAGAAATGTCCTCGAACTGGAAAGCAGGGAAGTCCACCAGTCACATACATTGGAGATTCTTTGAATAACCAGAACGCAATTGCATGAATAACGTGCTGACTTTGTTTTGGCCAGTACATCCATCTGCGAATAATCTGAGAAGTGTGACAGACGTCAGTGGTAAATTTCTTGACGAAATCGTTGATGGACAAGGAAATTTCTTGTGACCTTCTACCTGCCTACATTTCATTCCAAGTGTAAAATGTAGGTTCTGTACCTGCCACATTTGTTACACAAAACGAGTACAGAGATATCTGTCTTGCATAGCATGCTTCACCAATAGATAATTTTGGGAGAGGTTGTACCTGCTGTAAATCAAAGGAAAATGTCAGGCTACAGTCATACGTTTGCTTCATTAATGTGTAAAAAGCTCTAGCTCTTAATTTATGTGACCCAGTTTCAATCATTACCTTATTCTTTGTGTTGATGTCTGTAGCAGTTTCCATTTGGTGATACATTCTATGGCAGAAGCTACAGGTACCACTTGCTGGAGTTCCAAAACCTAGATTAAATTTGGTATCAAATATTTTCGTACAAAATGTTTTATTCACTTTCAGATCAGATGTGACTGAATTTTTATACATGATAAACAGTTATTTTACACTCAGGTCACTTGGCAGATACAGGCACTGGCTCTTACTTCTGGGGTAGTGACTCTCCCTTGCTTGTAGATGTGAAATGAATTCAGTTACCTGTTTCCTTTTTGCACTATACTTCCAGCTTGATGGTCTCATCCTCTCTTGTCAAGCACTCCTTCACCTGTTTTAAGGCCATAAGCAGTGGTGTGCACTCTTCTTTGACCAATGCCAAAAAGCTTTCTGATGAAAGCAGAACACAAAGGAACCCTACCACCTTTGGAATAGGCGTGAAAAGAATTAAAATTAGCAATTAGAATATAATTCCTCTAAAACGTTTTATCAGAGTAAGAAATCATAAATTTGACGATTTTTTACTTACATGATACTGTACTGTTAGAACTGTTGGTTTATTTTTCGGTTCTTTCCGTACTCTCCTGCGCTTAGGACTGCTCGCACTAAGAAGGAAGAAAAGCCTTTTATCTTGTTCCTTTTTGTCTATCTTAGCAAACACTACCCACTTAGTCTTGTGCAGGCCGTTAACAGGAATCTTTCTGCTGGCAAGGAGGTTCGAAGCTCATGAGATGAGGATCCTTATCCCGATACCTGACAATATAAAATTACTGGAGAAATAATTATACTGGTAAGTACAACTAGATTAATTTGTTTGGTTTTGCGATAACGGTAATTTTATCACTCTTGACTCTTACCTGTTTTCATACTCTAATTCCCATTTTGATTTGCTCTTCATTCGTTTTCTCGTGCCAAGATTCATTTCCTCTCCAACAGTCATACATTCACTTGCTATATTGCTCTCCATCTTAGCACAACAACGCTTTTACGTCGGACGTCTTTTATACACAACAATGCTGTAATACTGAAAAGGAATATTAACCTATCATTGTTGGTCAGTTAAAAGGTTTCGCTTTAGTCTGCGAGTCTTACGTTGTTGCCAACACACCTTAATAAAACAAAATAAAGGCAACTGCAGGACTTAATGCAGTTTGATTCAATCATAGTGGATGACAAAATGTTACTTTTTGCATGTGCTACTTTTGAGCGCTCTTTTTGAAGGTGTTAAAATGCGTTTGGACGCAATCTGATTGCAGGAGTGAGTAGAGCGGGTAATAAAATACCGGGTTTCATATCAAACTCTATTTTGTCCACCAGTGTACATAATTGCATTTTGAAAAGTTGCTCCTCGTATATTCAAATATATTTAATAGCTGACAAACGTGCTAATCGCTGAATGTGGGGATCTATCGTTTAATTTGACGATAACAGTATTGAGTCACTGCTGCTACTATCAACACATGCTGTAAAGTTGATTTTAATAGTTAGAAGACTATAGGGTGTCCAACTTTTCTTGAGTTGTGTCATAGGCCAGTGCAGGGAAGGAAGAGTAATAACAACTGTGGGTGCGGGCCGAGGAATATTGTGCTGGGAGCATCTGCGGCATTTCTACTAACGTCTGCAGCTAGTGCTACATTCTGACCCCTTGTCGTAAAGGAACTGAGGCACAAAAGTAACAAAGTTTCACGTGTGGCACTTATCTGTAACAATTAAACTCTAAAGAAATCAAATTAAGGCTATAGCACAATGTGAAACAATAATCTGAGTACGAGCATTGCCTAATAGTTACAGCAGCAACACCCAGTGTCAACTGGTACAGACTATCAGCAGTTACAAGCAGAGTGGCAAGCTTCAAGGAAGCTTACGTATTCTGTAGATCAGTGATAATCAAAAAACTTTGGTCAAGCTATAAAATCTTTAAATAAAATCGCCAAAATACATATAGCATACAGAGAAAATTTTTTCAACGTGCTCCCCAATAGCCCAAGGCCCCGACATTATAGGCGGTAATGGCAAAAGTGTCAACAGGATCCTAAGGATTCTGTGTGACAGTTGATTACTGTGCTGAAGACGTACGTCTACTAATTGATGCCAGCCTCGAAACGACACCATAGCAGTGCCCATAATCATGTAGACTCGTACTAAGAAAACAAGTATTTGTGATTTCATCTGCTGCAACCCTATGGCTAGTATAGCCGCGAGCCTAAAGCGAGCCATTGCAGTGAATAGTGTACAAAATAACATTCCGATGGAGCGTAAGTCTACTGGACTAAATGGATATAGCTGTAAATTACACAAAATAAAAATTCTCTATTCATTCTAGTATAACTTCTCAGAAAAGTTTACTTTCTTAGGAAATAACAAGATCGGGGAACGTCAGGTGAGCTGCGTTGGAATCTTCATCCCTTGTTTTCCACGGAGTGCTATAGTTTAATTACGAGTGATAGATCGCCCTATACATTACACATGAATTAATAGGTTCTAGAAATGTACGAATGATTTAACGGGTTTCAAGCAGATTGTGAACAACACAAAAAGCTGAGAAACTCGAAAGCAAAATATAACAATTTTATAAAAGCTGTATAATAATTTCTTACATATTACTGCGGTAAACTTATGCTTCGTCACATAAAATGATGCTGCAAAACTTTGTCACTGTTTCCCAAAACTACGTTAAATGCTACATGGTGTCACGGGCATGCGACACGGTAAGGAAGGTGTTTTAGTGACGACAAGTCACGCAAATGGCGAAATCCACTGACGTAAGGGATCTCGACAAAGTGCATATTGATACAGCTCTGAGCTTGGGAATGAGCATCTCAGAAATGGCACGCTGGTGGGGTGTTTGCATGCTACGGTCGTCAGCATTTATGAATAAAGGACGGAGAAACCACAAGGTACGTTAAAACACCCAACATCCCTGGTAAACACCCGTTAAAGGACCTCCAGTCTCACTAGTTAAAAAGTTTTAAATATATCACGACATATCAGTTTCTTCGGTGAAATTAAAAACAAAGACGGCAGCAATAACTGTGCCATTTGAACTCGACTAGTAAATCCAGAGGAAAGAACCGGTAAGTGGGAATACTACTGTGAACTTTGCTGACTGCGTGACAAAAGAGGAATCATTGACTGACATGAGATCGGGGATGCAGTACTAGGATCCGAAATTAAAAGAGCTTCGTATGACTTAAGATCAAATAAGGCATAACCGATGGATAAAATTCCATCATAGCTTCTAAACTCTTTGTTGGAAGTTGTGCAGGATGTAGGAACCGGTGATGTGAGACATTCGGAGAAACATCGTTCTCACAATTACGATGACAGCAAGAGGCGAAATGTGCAAGAATCATCACACATTCTACTTATTAACACCTGCATCTGAGCTGCTGACAAGAATAATTTACAGAAAATAGGAAAGGAAAACTGAGTCTGTTAGATGACGATACGTTGGCTTTATGGAAGATAAAGGCTTCAGAGAGGCAGCTTTGACGTTGCGGCTTATAGTGGAAGGTAGATTAATGGAATACCAAGGCACGTTCATTTGATTTGTCGACTTGGAAAAAGCGTTCGACAACGTAAAATGGTTCGAGATATTCGAAATTCTTAGACATATATGCGTAAGTTATAGGGAATGTGGGTACTATAAAATATGTAAAATAACCAAGAGGGAAGTATATGTATGGCCTGAAAGCGGGGTAGTCGCAGGGTCTCGGGCGGGTTGTCACGGTCCGTGCGGCTCTTCCTGTCGGTGGTTCGAGTTCTCCGTTGGGCATGGGTGTGTGTGTTGTCCATAGTGTAATTTAGTTTAAGTTACATTAAGTAGTGTTTAGGCTTAGGTACCGATAACCTCAGCAGTTTGGTCCCATAAGACATTACCACAGATCTAATTTTTAAGGTCTGAAGACCAAGAATAAAGAGCTCTATTTAAAAATAGTGTACCATATGGATGTACTCTTTCGCCCTTGCTGTGAAATCTATACACGGAAGAAGCAATGATCGATATAAAAGAAAGGTTAAGAGTGGGATTAAATTTTACGGTGAAATGGTTCCAGTGTTACGATTTGCTGTCAACATTGCTACCCTCAGGGAATATGAAGAAGGTTAATGTATCTGTGGAATGGGATGATCAGTGTAAGAGGTATAAAATATGGATTGACAGTAAATCGAAGAGAGACGGAAGCAGTAGCAAGTAGAAGAAATGAGAACAGCGACAAAGATCTAAATTTTGGATCACGGAGTTGACAAAATTAATAGAGTAGAAGTATTTGAAACGTGGTTCCAAATGTTCAAAATTAGCTACACTGGTAAGGCAAGAAAACAAGTTCTCTGTAGAATCGGCGAGGAAAGGAATATATGGAATACAGTGAGCAGAAGGAGGGACAGCATGATAGGATATCGGTTAACATATCAGGGAATAGCCTCCACGGTTGCAGAGGGAGCTGTAGAGGGTAACTGCTGTAGAGGAAACAGAGATTGGAGTACATCCAGCAAATAACTGAGGACGTCAGATGTACGAGGTGCATTCAAGTTCTGAGGCCTCCGACTTTTTCTAATTAACTACTCACCCGAAATCGATGAAACTAGCGTTACTTCTCGATGTAATCGCCCTGCAGACGTACACATTTTTCACAAACGCTGACACCATGATTCCATGGCAGCGGTGAAGGCTTCTTTAGGAGTCTGTTTTGACCACTGGAAAATCGCTGAGCCTATAGCAGCGCGGCTGGTGAATGTGCGGCAACGGAGGGTGTCTTTCATTGTTGGAAAAAGCCAAAAGTCACTAGGAGTAAGGTCAGGTGAGTAGGGAGCATGAGGAATCACTTCAAAGTTGTTATCACGAAGAAACTGTTGCGTAACGTTAGCTCGATGTGAGGGTGCGTTGTCTTGGTGAAACAGCACACGCGCAGCCCTTCCCAGACGTTTTTGTTGCAGTGCAGGAAGGAATTTGTTCTTCAAAACATTTTCGTAGGTTGCATCTGTTACCGTAGTGCCCTTTGGAACGCAATGGGTAAGGATTACGCCCTCGCTGTCCCAGAACATGGACACCATCATTTTTTCAGCACTGGCGGCTACCCGAAATATTTTTGGTGGCAGTGAATCTGTGTGCTTCCATTGAGCTGACTGGCGCTTTGTTTCTGGATTGAAAAATGGCATCCTCGTCCCATCCATTGTCACAACCGACGAAAAGAAAGTCCCATTCATGCTGTCATAGCGCGTCAACATTGCTTGTCAACATGCCACACGGGCAGCCATGTGGTCGTCCATCAGCATTTGTGGTACCCACCTGGATGACAGTTTTCGCATTTTCAGGTCGTCATGCAGGATTGTGTGCACAGAACCCACCGAAATGCCAACTCTGGAAGCGATCTGTTCAACAGTCATTCGGCGATCCCCCAAAACAATTCTCTCCACTCTCTTGATCATGTCGTCAGACCGGCTTGTGCGAGCCCGAGGTTGTTTAGATTTGTTGTCACACGATGTTCTGCCTTCATTAATCTGTCGCACCCACGAACGCACTTTCGACACATCCATAACTCCATCACCACTTGACCCCTTCAACTGTCGATGAATTTCAGTTGGTTTCTTACCACGCAAATTCAGAAAATGTATGATTGCACGCTGTTCAAGTAAGGAAAACGTCGCCATTTTAAGTATTTAAAACAGTTCTCATTCTCGCCGCTGGCGGTAAAATTCCATCTACCGTATGGTGCTGCCATCTCTGGGACGTATTGACAATGAACGCGGCCTCATTTTAAAACAATGCGCATGTTTCTATCTCTTTCCAGTCCGGAGAAAAAAAATCTGAGGCTTTAGAACTTGAATGCACCTCGTAATTGCTACTTTCAGATGAAAAGTTTGGCAAAGGGGAGGTGTCGTGACTCAAAAAAAGGTGACTGCCAATGGGTTCCACGGAACTGGGAGTTCAATATATTACGAGTATCTGAAAATCAGAAAATTTTCACAATACGACGCATTTGGGATCAGCAAAGTGACTCTGTATAAACATGAGCGTACTGCGGTGAAAACTAAATCTGAAACTGAAATAACGGTGATACTGAACACTGGACTCATCTGTCAGCGTGCTGCTACGTGCTTGCGAGAGGCAGAACGACCATCGCAGACAGAATCTCACAGCGGCATTGCGTGCTGCTCTCCGAATTCTGTTGCTGCCGTGACGTTTAATTACGTGTTGACGCAACCCGCAAAGCCACGACGGATGACGTGACCACGGAACAGCTTTTGCCCGTACTCTGGTGCCGTGTTTGCTGACCATGTTCTCTGTGCAGCTGTGTTTGTACAGTGTGGTTCTAACACTAATGAAAATAGTAGCCACGGACGTCAAGTTCTGCAAGTAGTGAAAACACCAGAAATCAAATCGTAAAATTACGAACTCGGTATGGAATAGCATACACTCTGATGATATGTAGTGCGATGTATTACTGTGATGTTTTCCAGGGAACATAGTAGCTTTCTTTGTTTACGTACAGATGGAATGCGTGGATGTCATGCTGGAATCACAGACGACGCCGCCAAAATGAAAATCTCTCAACTGTGACGCTGAAAATATTGTGAGAGAAATCTACAAAGATAGTTAATAGCATTCAGGTTTTAAATACTATTCAATGTGAAATAACAAAAATATATCAGGAGATGTTTTCTAAACGTATTTACTTTTAATAACAGGTAGTGTAAATGTTCCAAATAATGAACATAGAGGGCCGCTATGTTAAAGCCCATATTCAAAATGTTTCCACAAGTAAGTTTGATACAAAGAATTTATCAAACAAAGTCGAAAAGGGTTAATGAGGGAAAGCATTCACCATCTACGTCCACAAATAAACTCACCAAATCATAGTTCATGGTTTACTTCTATTTGACTATCGACCGAGGTGAAAAATGACTATCTGTATGTCTCCATACATGCCACAATCTGTCTGATCTTAATAAAGCGATAATTACACGAGATAAAGAGTGATTCCGTTGTGGTAACATCGAAAGATCGCAGTGCGGCAACACAGTCAGCAACGCTCATCGATACTACATGCATCGGCGATGTGTCACTGAAATCCACAGCGACGAACGAGAGAGGCTGGAGAGGACAAGCCCTCTCTCTGAGCACAACAGTGCTCTCGCATGGGTGTCAAGGTGGAGCTGAGCATGGAACCGCTCTGTCCAGTTTGTGACCTAAGCTGAAGCTGTCAGCGGCATCGAGTAGCTTTAAAGTGTTATTCAAGTCTAAGATGGAAGAATATTTTTGTAAATTTGGAACATTGTACTTCAAGAGTCGAGTTAGTGCACCGAGAGGCGCATTAAAAGTCAACTACAGTCGTAACTTATCAAGCACTCCTGTGGCGAAAGATTGTATCAAGTCATGTAATATAGGTAACTAAAATTTCATCCATTGCAGTTACAAAGGGCAGTATCCCAGAGCCATCAATAAACCTACAGTTATCGCCGGACTATTGTACACTCCTGGAAATGGAAAAAAGAACACATTGACACCGGTGTGTCAGACCCACCATACTTGCTCCGGACACTGCGAGAGGGCTGTACAAGCAATGATCACACGCACGGCACAGCGGACACACCAGGAACCGCGGTGTTGGCCGTCGAATGGCGCTAGCTGCGCAGCATTTGTGCACCGCCGCCGTCAGTGTCAGCCAGTTTACCGTGGCATACGGAGCTCCATCGCAGTCTTTAACACTGGTAGCATGCCGCGACAGCGTGGACGTGAACCGTATGTGCAGTTGACGGACTTTGAGCGAGGGCGTATAGTGGGCATGCGGGAGGCCGGGTGGATGTACCGCCGAATTGCTCAACACGTGGGGCGTGAGGTCTCCACAGTACATCGATGTTGTCGCCAGTGGTCGGCGGAAGGTGCACGTGCCCTTCGACCTGGGACCGGACCGCAGCGACGCACGGATGCACGCCAAGACCGTAGGATCCTACGCAGTGCCGTAGGGGACCCCACCGCCACTTCCCAGCAAATTAGGGACACTGTTGCTCCTGGGGTATCGGCGAGGACCATTCGCAACCGTCTCCATGAAGCTGGGCTACGGTCCCGCACACCGTTAGGCCGTCTTCCGCTCACGCCCCAACATCGTGCAGCCCGACTCCAGTGGTGTCGCGACAGGCGTGAATGGAGGGACGAATGGAGACGTGTCGTCTTCAGCGATGAGAGTCGCTTCTGCCTTGGTGCCAATGATGGTCGTATGCGTGTTTGGCGCCGTGCAGGTGAGCGCCACAATCAGGACTGCATACGACCGAGGCACACAGGGCCAACACCCGGCATCATGGTGTGGGGAGCGATCTCCTACACTGGCCGTACACCACTGGTGATCGTCGAGGGGACACTGAATAGTGCACGGTACATCCAAACCGTCATCGAACCCATCGTTCTACCATTCCTAGACCGGCAAGGGAACTTGCTGTTCCAACAGGACAATGCACGTCCGCATGTATCCCGTGCCACCCAACGTGCTCTAGAAGGTGTAAGTCAACTACCCTGGCCAGCAAGATCTCCGGATCTGTCCCCCATTGAGCATGTTTGGGACTGGATGAAGCGTCGTCTCACGCGGTCTGCACGTCCAGCACGAACGCTGGTCCAACTGAGACGCCAGGTGGAAATGGCATGGCAAGCCGTTCCACAGGACTACATCCAGCATCTCTACGATCGTCTCCATGGGAGAATAGCAGCCTGCATTGCTGCGAAAGGTGGATATACACTGTACTAGTGGCGACATTGTGCATGCTCTTTTGCCTGTGTGTATGTGCCTGTGGTTCTGTCAGTGTGATCATGTGATGTATCTGACCCCAGGAATGTGTCAATAAAGTTTCCCCTTCCCGGGACAATGAATTCACGGTGTTCTTATTTCAATTTCCAGGAGTGTATTTGGTCTGATGATGACATCCGTGATGGTGTTACAAGCTTCCAGAAGTAATGCAGATGAATAAATGTATCGATTTCAGGAGAGGGAGCCCAATCCTGAAGCGATAGAATCTAAATTTACAAACGAAAGTTGTTCCGATATTTCTGAGTGTGGAATACAAGAACCGGTACTGTTGTTGCTAACATTATAAGGTTGGATGTTCCAACGAACACGTATAAGTGTTGATTACGATTATATCTCAAATAATTCAGTGCAGATGGCGTACTGTGTACTGACATCAGCAGTCCAGATGTACAAAGTGCGTATTTTAGTAGGCTGCAGTCTGTGCTTACAAAGTGAAGTGGTAATGTCGATCAGCCACAAACGAATGGGTTTGTAAGATCCACTCCCATTTTACTAAACCTCCAGATAAGTCACAGTTAACTTAGGTTGTCTGTAGAAGATTGAATTAGAGGCGTAAAGTATGACTGGGCACTCTTTCCCATCCGAGGCTTACACAGAGAAAGACAACCCTTCTTTGAATCATGTTAATGAGTCGTCACCTAGGATTTCCTGCTACTTGTTTTACCGCAAAGCTTCAGTAGCTGATTTCCCTCGCAGAGGTAGTATCAGCGCCACCTGATTCTCTGGAAAGTGCAATCCTATTTCATTTACTTCTACGCGGTGTCGCAGAAACCTTTATCACTTGAAATAACATTCGTGGGTGCCCTTACGATGTGTTTATTTACGAAAAAGCTGTCGGCAGTTCGGTTGGGGACGGACATGCAGCCAGGTCCACGCAGCGCGAAAACGCACTGGTACCACTGGCGGCACACATGTACTGCCAGATGGAGGGGCTGTAGTCGCGAGGGAAGTTTGAGTGGACCTTAATTCAGGTAGTGAAACCTCCGCCATTGTGGGATCTCGTCCTTTGCTTGCGTGTTGCTGCTCGCAGTCTCCGAGACGAAGAGCCGCATGGGAATGGAGCGTTTGGGGAAGGCGAACCTAATTCGCCTTCCTCAACTTCTTATTATTAAGTGTAGCATTCTATATGTTATTATTTGTGATGTTCCACTAGAGGTAATTTTCGTACCTAGTGGCCGCTAACGCCCCAGTTACCTGCCCTGGAGATTAGTGTACGTTACACCAGTGTACTTTTCCTCACCTTGGCTAAGTGGCTCTGAGCACTATGGGACTCAACTGCTGAGGTCATTAGTCCCCTAGAACTTAGAACTAGTTAAACCTAACGAACCTAAGGACATCATACACATCCATGCCCGAGGCAGGATTCGAATCTGCGAACGTGGCAGTCTCGCGGTTCCAGACTGCAGCGCCAGAACCCCGCGGCCACTTTGGCCGGCTTTCCTCACCTTGCCGCAGCTGTTCAGTAAGGCGTGTAGTTCGGTAGCTTCCTTGATTTGTGGGCCGGGTGGTACTTCTTTTTCTTTTTTTCCTTCTTACTCTGGTAGTAGTGGTCCCTTCTGCTTCTGGATGCTCTAAACACAGGAGTCTGAAGATGCGGTGCTGACCTCCGGTTGCGGCTTGGGTGTGTAATACCATCGTTACATTGGTCAACACACCTTAGGTTGATTCGGCAAATGATTATTGGTCTTGCGTTTAAGGTGTCGCTTGACTGTGTTACCATCTCGTGAAGGGAATGCAACTCTTGGCTGCCTGTCTCATTGCTTGTGATGTTTTGAGGGACTTTCACAGGTAAATCCTTGGAGCAACGTGTGCTGCCTGTCTACCTCCACCTTGATTTGGTCAGATCAGATGATTTTCTTTTTCAAAAAATATATTTTAAAGACTGTAATTTCAAGTTTGCAGAAATTAACTGGTTCTTAAAATATTACTACTCAGGCCTTCTGCCGTGAAACAGTTTTTAAATTATTACTATTCAGTCCTCCAGCCGAGAAATAGTTTGAATTTGTTGTCATTAAGGCATTCAACCGTGGAATACTTATTGATTTTTTGTCACCTTCGATTTTTTGTTTTTTCCAAATAAAGTGTACGTGATTGGAAAATAAACTAATCAACAGTAAGTGATTACAGCCCCGTTCGCAATCGCTACCCAATCCTGAATTCCTTGGTATCACGTCTCACCATAATCTCATAATAATGTTATTTATGACATAGTAATTCAGAACTATCAATTTCTTGAGAGTACGGTCTTACGCCGTAACTAGTTCGGAAGGCTACCTACCGGCTACTAGCGACAGTGACTTGCAGTCTGGTTCTCTTAATTACAATTGTGAAGCATCGTAGCTGTTCGTAAAACTTCGTTATCCTAGACATTGTTCATTTGTTTATTGAAATTACTTTTTGCGTCGTAACATTGTAGTAAGAAAGATTTTTATGACCAGTAGGCTTCTTTTAATGCCTGTAGTGGGAAAACTGACTTTTACTGGAAAATATTTACGTAACAAAATATCTTGCTTCGAGCCAGAACGTTAGAGGTTTCTCTACGTATCGTGCGCTGGTTTAACTTTCTCAGAGCTAGCCTCTGCCCCTCGACCCACCGTCACCGGCAATGCCAGATGGTCCATGCTATGCGTTCTACAGTGCCAACTGGGGTTATTGATTGCTACTGATATCTATAGAAGCCGTATAAAGCTTTAAATCTTGAACATAAGGCAAATAAAATGTAATTTGAAGGTAACGAGTAAGTCGCAAGTTGCTCCGGTAGACGCAGCTCTCAGGCATAATTTTCGTGTGTGGGGAAAGAAACGGAAGTAGCTGAAAAACGGAAAGATTTTATAGGAGCAAATATCGACTTAAAAGACATCCGGCTCACACCATGTTACCATGACTGTTCCAAAGATTAAGTGAACCAGGGCTGTTGGTACCACGCTATGATGATTGAGGAGGACGCCCAACTTCACGGACTCTTGACCTAAAACATACAGTGCTTGCTCGAATGGGTAGAGGCGCCTGCATTTGGCACTCGATCAGTTGCACGTCAAAGGAACGTTCGTAGAGTACTGTGTGACAAGTATTACTGGAAATGCAGCTACAACTCCAAAATCCATAGAAAGCAGAAGCTGCGACTGCTGCTGATTTCGGACCTTGTGTCATGTTCAGCCAATGGTTCTTACTGTCGATCCTCACTTTGCTGCTTATGTAGTGCAGAAATACACTTTCAGTGCCAACGAACAAAAAATTAATTGACTAACAGCATAAACTTAAAGACTACCACCTCTAATTTACAAACACGACACTACTGAAATACTTCATTGTTTCTTGAGAATATGCCTAGAATTTACACATCTGTCGATACTGTCAACTTTCTTATCAGACATTTGCCGTTAGGTTTACGGCAGATTTGCCTGGTTTGTCAAGAGTTCTTGATAGCTCTATCTCAGTAACATATCGATCTCTCAGCTCCATACAACTAACTAGCCGTGGGTGTGTAAAACAACTAAAATATCAACAATCCCATCTGAGTATTGTTAGCGTCAAGGAATTAACATTAACCACTGAAAATATATGAAACACCTAGACACGTTAAGTGTGAATTCACTACAGTAATGAAACAATGATGTACTCATTATTCTACATTCGTGTTTAACAAATAAATACGTTTCTGTAATGTATGGAATTTTAGTTTTCCAAAAGCATCCTGTATGAGAGAGGTGTAAATGGTACTCTGTACACTGAAAATGCATTCGTAAAAATGTGGAAATTTGTGGTAAGGTTTTATGGGACCAAAATTCTGAGGTCTTCGCTCCCTAAGCTTACGCATTACTTAATCTAACTAATATTAACTTACGCTATGCACAGCACACACACCAATGCCCGAGGGGGGACTCGAACCTCCGTCGGGAGATGCTGGGTAGACCGTGGCAAGCCCCATCAGACCACGCAGCTAGCCCGCCGGCTAAAATGCATTCGTATGAATACATTAACATACCTGCTAAAATATTGTATTGTATGTGAACCGGGGACCTAGAAACGACGGAGAGGCTCCGTCCCCGCCGCAGCCGCAGTGGTCCCAAACCCCACGACGGCTACCGCAGTCCATTTCACGCCTCCGCTGCTCCATACCGAACCCAGGGTTATTATGCGGTTCGGCCCCCGGTGGTTCCCCCAGGGAACGTCTCACACCAGACGAGTGTAACCCCAATGTTTGCGTGGTAGAGTAACGGTGGTGTACGCGTACATAGAGAACTTGTTTGCGCAGCAATCACCGACATAGTGTAACTGAGGCGGAATAAGGGGAACCAGACCGCATTCGCCGAGGCAGATGGAAAACCGCCTAAAAACCATCCACAGACTGGCCGGTTCACCGGACCTCGACACAAATCCGCCGGGAGGATTCGTGCCGGGGACCAGGCGCTCCTTCACGCTCGGAAAGCCGTGCGTAAGACCGCACGGCCAACCGGGCGGGTTAACTAAAACCTGCTTCTATATAATTAACACTTTGCCGTTGTCCTGCAGTGTTTAGTCATACTCTAACAAATTACACTCCTGGAAATGGAAAAAAGAACACATTGACACCGGTGTGTCAGACCCTCCATACTTGCTCCGGACACTGCGAGAGGGCTGTACAAGCAATGATCACACGCACGGCACAGCGGACACACCAGGAACCGCGGTGTTGGCCGTCGAATGGCGCTAGCTGCGCAGCATTTGTGCACCGCCGCCGTCAGTGTCAGCCAGTTTGCCGTGGCATACGGAGCTCCATCGCAGTCTTTAACACTGGTAGCATTCCGCGACAGCGTGGACGTGAACCGTATGTGCAGTTGACGGACTTTGAGCGAGGGCGTATAGTGGGCATGCGGGAGGCCGGGTGGACGTACCGCCGAATTGCTCAACACGTGGGGCGTGAGGTCTCCACAGTACATCGATGTTGTCGCCAGTGGTCGGCGGAAGGTGCACGTGCCCGTCGACCTGGGACCGAAGCGCAGCGACGCACGGATGCACGCCAAGACCGTTGGATCCTACGCAGTGCCGTAGGGGACCGCACCGCCACTTCCCAGCAAATTAGGGACACTGTTGCTCCTGGGGTATCGGCGAGGACCATTCACAACCGTCTCCATGAAGCTGGGCTACGGTCCCGCACACCGTTAGGCCGTCTTCCGCTCACGCCCCAACATCGTGCAGCCCGCCTCCAGTGGTGTCGCGACAGGCGTGAATGGAGGGACGAATGGAGACGTGTCGTCTTCAGCGATGAGAGTCGCTTCTGCCTTGGTGCCAATGATGGTCGTATGCGTGTTTGGCGCCGTGCAGGTGAGCGCCACAATCAGGACTGCATACGACCGAGGCACACAGGGCCAACACCAGGCATCATGGTGTGGGGAGCGATCTCCTACACTGGCCGTACACCACTGGTGATCGTCGAGGGGACACTGAATAGTGCACGGTACATCCAAACCGTCATCGAACCCATCGTTCTACCATTCCTAGACCGGCAAGGGAACTTGCTGTTCCAACAGGACAATGCACGTCCGCATGTATCCCGTGCCACCCAACGTGCTCTAGAAGGTGTAAGTCAACTACCCTGGCCAGCAAGATCTCCGGATCTGTCCCCCATGGAGCATGTTTGGGACTGGATGAAGCGTCGTCTCACGCGGTCTGCACGTCCAGCACGAACGCTGGTCCAACTGAGGCGCCAGGTGGAAATGGCATGGCACGCCGTTCCACAGGACTACATCCAGCATCTCTACGATCGTCTCCATGGGAGAATAGCAGCCTGCATTGCTGCGAAAGGTGCGTATACACTGTACTAGTGCCGACATTGTGCATGCTCTTTTGCCTGTGTCTATGTGCCTGTGGTTCTGTCAGTGTGGTCATGTGATCTATCTGACCCCAGGAATGTGTCAATAAAGTTTCCCCTTTCTGGGACAATGAATTCACGGTGTTCTTATTTCAATATCCAGGAGTGTATATTAAATCTGTGACAGTTACAAAGTTCTATTGTTCTGCAGCGGAAGAGTGAGGGAAAAAGTTGTGCTGCCATTCGCTGTGGACAGATTTCATGAAATTCAAAGTGTAGAAATTGATATGTTGGTGAAGGACGTCAATTTCTCTTTTTTATGAAAAGTAGATATAAGGACAACACTTTTTGTTTTCTGTTGAGAATGGATCAGTATGGAACCTTAAGCGAACGAAATATAATCTCTCTTATCTGAAAGTTTAGATGGCATTGTCATTCATAGGTTTATGACTATCAGTAGATAAACATTTCTCCAGTTTAATACTTCAGCTAAAGGAACAACAAAAATATATGCTCGACAGTCTCATTTTAGTGTGATGTGGATAGACAAAGAAAATCAATTCTTTTTAAGGTACGTGACACAGTAATAATACCAAAGTCGTAGATACAGCTGCCGGTAACGTACATAACGTTCTCTATGCAATAGTTCGCCTTGTCCATAAGTGTATTTCTCCAAATATCACACGGAGTTATAGAAGCTTATTGCATAAGCCAACATATATAACTTGTGATATAATTAAACATTGTAGGTTAGGTTAATAGCTTAAAAGTCGTGATACTGAGCACTCAAGAACTGTTTCATCGTTCCCAAACTTCGTAGTCACACTGTTACTATTTGTATCAAGAAAACAGTGAAATAAAAACTACTAATAATTATAAGATGTTGTTATTATTATTTGTGTCTTAATCTTATCACCAAAAAATGTTACTGAACTTAATCTTTCATCTCAGTTTTCGATTAAACATACGACACATAGAAATGCAAAACTGGATTCATAAAAATGGACAACGCACGCCACATTAGAGTCCCCATCGGCCACGTTTCTTTATTCTTACTAGAATTACTTACAACATAGACCAGTATGCGAATATCTTTTAAAAGACCTGAGAGACAATGAAACGTAATGTCAGTGAGATTGTTAGTCCCACGTTTGGAAGGAATTTTGCTTAGTGAGAATTTAGTAAGCACAAATCATTAAGTTAAAATATTGAACGGCTTAATATACTGTGCAACATGAGAATCGAATTTACGTTAATTACATTTATTAGCTATAAAGTTGGACCTTACTTGCTACATTTGTAACAAATATTAGAAAAGTAATAATATGTACCAGGAGAAATATAGCAGTTAAAATTATTGTAACTGACTTATCCTCAGTTTTCTAACAGATGGGAAGTGAAACTTCGTACTGAATGAAGTCTTGAAAGTCTAATGTTAAATCGCCCTTTTCACTACTTCTCTATATTTTCATTACATAACGAAATACGAGGTGCATTCTAGTTCTAGGGCCTCCGATTTTTTTTCTCGGGACTGAAAAGAGATAGAAACATGCGCATTGTTTTAAAATGAGGCCAGCGGCGAGGATGAGAACTATTTAAATACGAAAAATAGCGACGTTTTCCTTACTTGAACAGTGTGGAATCATTCGTTCTCTGAATTTGCGTGGTGTGAAACCAATTGAAATTCATCGACAGTTGAAGGAGACATGTGGTGATGGAGTTATGGATGTGTCGAAAGTGCGTTCGTGGGTGCGACAGTTTAATGAAAGCAGAACATCGTGTGACAACAAACCAAAACAACCTCGGGCTCGCACAAGCCGATCTGACGACATGATCGAGAAAGTGGAGAGAATTGTTTTGGGGGATCGCCGAATGACTGTTGAACAGATCGCCTTCAGAGTTGGCATTTCCGTGGGTTCTGTGCACACAATCCTGCATGACGACCTGAAAATGCGAAAACTGTCATCCAGGTGGGTACCACGAATGCTGACGGTTGACCACACGGCTGCCTGTGTGGCATGTTGCCAAGCAATGTTGACGCGCAACGACAGCATGAATGGGACTTTCTTTTCGTCGGTTGTGACAGTGGATGAGACGAGGATGCCATTTTTCAATCCAGAAACAAAGCGCCAGTCAGCTCAATGGAAACACACAGATTCACCGCCACCAAAAAAATTTCGGGTAACCGCCAGTGCTGAAAAAATGATGGTGTCCATGTTCTGGGACAGCGAGGGCGTAATCCTTACCCATTGCGTTCCAAAGGGCACTACGGTAAAAGATGAAACCTACGAAAATGTTTTGAAGAACAAATTCCTTCCTGCACTGCAACAAAAACGTCTGGGAAGGGCTGCGCGTGTGCTGTTTCACAAAGACAACGCACCCTCACATCGAGCTAACGTTACGCAACAGTTTCTTCGTGATAACAACTTTGAAGTGATTCCTCATGCTCCCTACTCACCTGACCTGGCTCCTAGTGACTTTTGGCTTTTTCCAACAATAAAAGACACTCCCCGTGGCCGCACATTCACCAGCCGTGCAGCTATTGCCTCAGCGATTTTCCAGTGGTCAAAACAGACTCCTAAAGAATCCTTCGCCGCTGCCATGGAATCATGGTGTCAGCGTTGCGAAAAATGTGTAGGTCTGCAGGGCAATTACGTCGAGAAGTAACGCCAGTTTCATCGATTTTGGGTGAGTAGTTAATTAGAATACAAATCGGAGGCCTTAGAACTTGAATGCACCTCGTATATGTCGCTGACTACTGCGAAGATGATTTTGTTCATAATATCGACTACATATATTGGCTTCTTGTGCCTCTGAGTTTTGCGGAAGGCACGCTCTCGCGCTTCCGTGTACCTGAACAAATGTTAGCGTTGACCGCGCACATAGCTATCGAATGCCCTGGTGTGGATGCGGCGAGGCGAGGACGTTCTTAGTGTCGAAATTCGCTTGTGGGTTGGATGGTTTATTTTTTGGGTTATCTGTAGTCGCTTGTGTGTTAAATGGATTGTTTTGTTCGTTATCTGTAGACAGTAAATATCTGAAAAATTATTTCGCTAGTCATTCATGATTTAGCGAAAATTTAATTACGTTGTGAAGTTGCTACGAACAATGCTAGTGGACTTACGTCCAACATGCCGTTATAAACTTTTTGAGTCTTGTTGAGGTAGCCCCAGAGCGTGGTTAAAATGGTTCAAATGGCTCTGAGCACTATGCGACGTAACTTCTGAGGTCATCAGTCGCCTAGAACTTAGAACTAATTGAACCTAACTAACCCAAGGACATCACACACATCCATGCCCGAGGCAGGATTCGAACCTGCGTCCGTAGCGGTCGCTCGGTTCCAGACTGTAGCGCCTAGAACCGCATGGCCACTCCGGCCAGCCCAGTGCGTGGTCCAGGCCGATCACGTGGCTGCGAATTCCATATTAACGCTGTGTAGGCTTTATGTCGATGAAGAAGAATTGTATGCCGCTGAGTGCCAAAGATGGCGGACTTCGTGAAACCATAATGGCAGTTATTACACAGCTCATGCGGAAATTAATAATAGCCAGAGGAATCATGATACCTTAAAACCAAACATGTACATTACCATTATTTACACGATAATTCTGATGGTGTAATCAGATTTTCAATAACTTTATTAGTTTAAAGTTTGGTATCTGACTGTAAATTACACAAGTAACACCCAGCAAGAATTTCCAAAATTTAAACGGTTCATCCGATTTTGTCGGTCGACGTCTCTTTAGAAAGCTATTAGTGTAAACCAAAATTGGTATAAATTACAAGTATGTACCTTGTATAGTACATGAGTTATTGGAGGTCAAATTGGCGGATAACTATTAACGGCGTCAGGCGATAAGTACTTCACAGTTACACAAAAAAACGGTAGCAGGAATATAAAAAAAGGGAGGAAAGTTTATTTGTTTAGCAAAGAGTAATAAGAGGCACATTTCAGACTACCTAACAGACCAAAACGAAGATTTCTGTTCCGACACTGACAATTTTGAGCGTTTGTGGAGAAAGTTCAAGGCAATCGTAAAATGCGTTTTAGACAGGTACGCGCCGAGTAAAACTGTGAGAGACGGGAAAAACCCACCGTGGTTCAACAACAAAGTTAGGAAACTACTGCGAAATCAAAGAGAGCTTCACTGCAAATTTAAACGCAGCCAAAACCTCTCCGACAAACAGAAGCTAAACGATGTCATAGTTAGCCTAAGGAGGGCTACGCGTGAAGCTTTCAGTGAAATCGAAAGGAAAATTCTATGTACCGACTTGACAGAAAATCTTAGTAAGTTCTGGCCTTACGTTAAATCAGTAAGTGGATCGAAACAGCATATTCAGACACTTTGGGATGATAATGGTGTAAGGTGCCAGGACATGAGCACTTTCACGTTAGCTTACCAACATTAGTATTAATAATAAAACGAGCGGCAAGGGCATTAGATCATGATTCTATTGAATTATGATAAATATGAGGCAATCTCGAGCAGTACTCCCTGCATGTCTGCAGGATTGAGCCACTAACTTAAAGCGTTGGTGAAAAGCGTCGGAAGTTTAGAATTGTGGAGTGTGAAGTCTGCAGATGGCCGCAGCTCGCCGGGCCGCCCTGGGCGGCAGGTAGCGGTCACCGGAAACGTGGGACAATACGGCGGTTTTGGGGGTAGCCCGGCATCCGGAGCCAACTGTGCTGGGCAACATGTGCCGATGACTGGAATTTCGTTTGCCTAGGGGCGTTATGACCTATTCTATTATTGGGTAGATCTCAGTGGAGGGATTTCGGCAATGATAGAGCGTTCGACATTGGCCGAAACTGAGTATTCTTCCGCTTCGTTTTCGTATGCGTGGGAGACGAGAGAATTGTGGAAGGACCTCGCCTTCAGCCATCGAGCGGTACGGTCTTGGCGTCTTGGGCATCGTCTTCGAAGGGAGATATACGGTCTGTATCGCAGCATTGCACCAAAGCGTGTTCGTGCAGAGTTCTGCGGTTAGAGCTCTTAGTGTGCTCAGAAGCGAGATTTTCACCAACGCCTAACCACTTCCAACAACTTACCTAATATTCTCGATCTAGAAGTTATCCTTGAGAGGTGCCGAGTATTTATCAACGCAGCTGCCGGTAATAGGGGCGCATAACTGCAAATTGTTAATGTGACATTCTCAGGAGTGTGTGGATGGACAAAGAGATTCACATTTTTTTTGTAAATTTTGTCAGTTGTGGGGAATATCAAATTAAAATATTACGATCGAATTATCGACTTCACTGTAGCTATCATTTACCCAGTCCCAGTAAGCTTTACATGTACTCTAGTCACTGCACAGCTTGCCCAGACGGGGAGGAATGAAGGTTTGCAGTCTTCTATGTCAGCGACGGACTGATATGCTTACACATGGCGACCGCTACCAGGATTGTTCATAAATAGGCATTTTTGTGACGTTGTCGAATTTTCAAAATTTTTGTTAAAGGCGACCCCAATTTCAGCTATTGGTTGTGGTGTTGGAAACTCTCACTACTGAGTAAGGCAGAAGGTTTGACGCAGCAATTGCGCGATATAAGATGAATGATTTCTTGTGTTGTTGCTGAATCGTTATGATTTTGTTTTGTTTTGCTTTTCAGGATATTTGATATATTATGTAGTTTATATGTTCTTGTATACGTACTGACGCGAGAGAGTAACTTACGAGTATGTTGAAATATTCGTGGGACAGTGACACAGAAATCGCCCATGTTATGGGCTTCCAATATCGTGCATAAGTGTAGTTTTCGCTGTGTCATCGATTTTTTTTTCTCTTCTTCTTGTCTTTTGCTGTAAGTTGTATTTGAATTCCTTTTGTGATTTGATTTGTGTTTTATGTGCTGCATTTTGTTTAGTAAATTGTTATTTTGGGGGTAATAATCGTTAGTACATGAGGACGCGAAGCCAGGCCAAGGCGGAAGAGCGAACGCAGGATCGTGAGATAAATATGGAAGACCGCAGTGAGGAAAATAGAATGTTGGTAGCCGCAGAATTTCACGATGTTCCGTTTGAGCACGAGCAAATGCAGGCAGAATGATCCAACACTGGTAACGTAGGTAGTAGAGGTTATGGTTATACTAGTGGTGAGGGGACAACTCTGAACCTGAAGTTGAATTCGAGTACCGTGGTAGTAAAATTAATTTGAACCGGCAGGAGAATTATAATCCGATACCAACCAGACGTTGCTACAGTGGGACTCCGGTGTTAGGGCAAGTCGGGCTAGCAACGAAAGAAGACCAACCGGACACGAATCTAACCATAACGATCACCGGGTAGAGAAAGCTAGGCACTCGTGGAGACCGCGAAGTCCTGGAGGAACTGCGACGATAGATGAGGGGTCGCTCGCGCAATTGATAAGGAAGATGGATGAAATCAACAATGATATCAAGGAAAATTTAGACGCACAAAGCGGAAAGACCAATGATAAAGTAGATAGGATGCGTGCAGGTTTGGAAACAAAAATGCTTTTCATCACGCAAGAAATTAAGAAAGAGTTAGGTGAAGTTAAAGAGGACGCAGTTCTGGCGAGACGAGACGCACGGAATGCCCAGGAGGCTCACAAGCAAACTAAGACGGCAACCTCCGTCGGAGAAAAGGAACTGACTAAACTGAAACATCGCCTGGACAAACTGGCGAAAGTTGCGGGAAAGTTATTACAGATTAATGTCGAGGAAGTAGTTGAAGAGAGAGTGGCGCAGATGAAAAAGTCCATCGATGAAAGGGTCGCGCAGATCGTGCAGCGAGAACGCGAAAATCTTCGCACGCAGATAACTGGGGACGCGGTGCTATCACAAGAGAGAGCAGGAAATATAACACCGCTAACTGGGGACACAGAGTTTCTGAACGGTGGCAGTGCAAGTGACAAGGGGCAGAAGCAGTCAGGTCCTCCACCTCCGACTTACGAACCAAGTCCCATTCAAGCAGCCTGACAGGTCGTGATGAGGAAAGATACGGTGGCCCTCTTGGTTGCAGAGCCGAGGTCGATATGAAGCAGCCATTAGAGCTGTTTACCTCTGTAACGGTGCAACTCGCAGAGCGGAGATTCCGGTAGTACGGAAACACAAATCAGTACGAACGGAGGAGACAGTACACCGCCGGCGCACTACAATATACAGCAGGGTCATGGAAATGAACGTACTCCATGATACGAGGAGCAGTTCAACCATGAAAAGTACGGAAGCCTACGAAGATTCCAACACTATCGAGAGGACAATAATGTTATGCACCCACGACGTTTATCTCCCAATTCACAGAACCACTGCCACCGCATTGGCCAGCGCGGAAACAGATCGACTTTGTATGTGCACACTTAGAAGGGTTGGTGTCAGGAACGATGCTTAAATGTGGGAAGTCTTGCGAGCCGTTCGAAGAATTTCGGTCAATATTTCTCAATCGATACTGGTCACAAAGTACTCAGAGCAGAATAAAACACGAAATGATAATGGCTAAAGACATGGAAACAGCAGGCGTCAAAAGCGCAGTGAAATTCCTTGACCGGATGGTCAAGAATCATGAATTCCTAGACAACTCGTATACGCATAACGAGATTATCCGTATTTGCTACATAAAGCTGCCGACACGTTACCAAACAAATGCGATAGGTAAATGGGGAGACGATGTGGAGGGCTTCAGAAATATACTGAAAGAAGTCCGTGCTGAAGGAGGAGGTGGCACGTAACCGTAAGAGAAATACAGAAAAGAAAGCCGTGTCACAAAATTTCAGCGCACAGGCACATTAAAAACTGGTGAACCAATGGCATAGTAGTAACAGCTGACAAACGCACAACGCTCAATAGGAAGCAAATACGAATATCGGTAATAAATGGACGAAAGAAAAGTGGGGCCACAATCAGCCGTGGTCACATGGACACCCACAACCGAACTTTCCATCTCAAAATGGCATTGAAACAGAGGATGAGATGCGTAAAGCTGAAATACTAAACACCTTTTTCCAAAGCTGTGTCACAGAGGAGTGTCGCATTGCAGTTCCTTCTCTAAATCCTCGCACGAACGAAAAAATGGCTGACATCGAAATAAGTGTCCAAGGAATAGAAAAGCAACTGGAATCACTCAGCAGAGAAAAGTACATTGGACCTGACGGGATACCAATTCCATTCTACACAGAGTACGCGAAAGAATTTGCCCCCTTCTAACAGCCGTGTACCGCAAGTCTCTAGAGGAACGGTAGGTTTCAAATGATTGGAAAAGAGCGCAGGTAGTCCCAGTCTTTAAGAAGGGTCGTCGAGCTGATGTGCAAAACTATGGACCTATATCTCTGACATCGATCTGTTGTAGAATTTTAGAACATGTTATTTGCTCGCGTATCATGTCATTTCTGGAAACCCAGAATCTAATCCGTAGGAATCAACATGGGTTCCGGAAACAGCGATTTTGTGAGAGCCAACTCGCTTTATTTGTTCATGAGAACCAGAAAACATTAGATACAGGCTCCCAGGTAGATGCCAATTTCCTTGACTTCCGGAAGGCGTTCGATACAGTTCCGCACTGTCGCCTGATAAACAAAGTAAGAGCCTACCGAATATCTGACCAGCTGTGTGGCTGGATACAAGAGTTTTTAGCAAACAGAACACAGCATGTTGTTCTCAATGGTTAGACGTCTACATACGTTAAAGTAACCTCTGGCGTTCCACAGGGGAGTGTTACGTGACCATTGCTTTTCACAATATATATAAATGACCTAGTAGATAGTTTAGAATGTTCCATGCGGCTTTTCGCGGATGATGCTGTAGTATACAGAGAATTTGCAGCATTAGAAAATTGCAGCGAAATGCAGGAAGATCTGCAGCGGATACGCACTTGGTGCAGGGAGTGGCAACTGACCCTTAACATAGGCAAATGTAATGTATTGCGAATACATAGAAAGAAGAATCCTTTATTGTATGATTATATGATAGCGAAACAAACACTGGTAGTAGCTACTTCTGTAAAATATCTGGGAGTATGCGTACGGAACTATTTGAAGTGGAATGATCATATAAAATTAATTGTTGGTAAGGCGGGTGCCAGGTTGAGATTCATTGGGAGAGTCCTTAGAAAATGTAGTCCATCAACAAAGTAGGTGGCTTACAAAACACTCGTTCGACCTATGCTTTGAGTATTGCTCATCAGTGTTGGTTCCGTACTAGGTCGGGTTGACAGAGGAGATAGAGAAGATCCAAAGAAGAGCGGCGCGTTTCGTCACAGGGTTATTTGGTAAAAGTTATAGCGTTACGGAGATGTTTAGCAAACTCAAGTGGCAGACTCTGCAAGAGATGCGCTCTGCATCTAGGTTTCGAGAGGGTGCGTTTCTGGATGAGGTATCGAATATATTCCTTCCCCCTACTTATACCTCCCGAGGAGACCAGGAATATAAAATTAGAGAGATTCGAGCGCGCACGGAGGCTTTCCGGCAGTAGTTCTTCCAATGAACCATACGCGACTGGAACTGGAAGGGAGGTAATAAAAGTGACACGTTAAGTGCCCTTCACCACACACCGTTGGGTGGCTTGCGGAGTATAAATGTAGATGTAGATTTAGATGTAGGTAAATATACACTCCTGGAAATGGAAAAAAGAACACATTGACACCGGTGTGTCAGACCCACCATACTTGCTCCGGACACTGCGAGAGAGCTGTACAAGCAATGATCACACGCACGGCACAGCGGACACACCAGGAACCGCGGTGTTGGCCGTCGAATGGCGCTAGCTGCGCAGCATTTGTGCACCGCCGCCGTCAGTGTCAGCCAGTTTGCCGTGGCATACGGAGCTCCATCGCAGTCTTTAACACTGGTAGCATGCCGCTACAGCGTGGACGTGAACCGTATGTGCAGTTGACGGACTTTGAGCGAGGGCGTATAGTGGGCATGCGGGAGGCCGGGTGGACGTACCGCCGAATTACTCAACACGTGGGGCGTGAGGTCTCCACAGTACATCGATGTTGTCGCCAGTGGTCGGCGGAAGGTGCACGTGCCCGTCGACCTGGGACCGGACCGCAGCGACGCACGGATGCACGCCAAGACCGTAGGATCCTACGCAGTGCCGTAGGGGGCCGCACCGCCACTTCCCAGCAAATTAGGGACACTGTTGCTCCTGCGGTATCGGCGAGGACCATTCGCAACCGTCTCCATGAAGCTGGGCTACGGTCCCGCACACCGTTAGGCCGTCTTCCGCTCACGCCCCAACATCGTGCAGCCCGCCTCCAGTGGTGTCGCGACAGGCGTGAATGGAGGGACGAATGGAGACGTGTCGTCTTCAGCGATGAGAGTCGCTTCTCCCTTGGTGCCAATGATGGTCGTATGCGTGTTTGGCGCCGTGCAGGTGAGCGCCACAATCAGGACTGCATACGACCGAGGCACACAGGGCCAACACCCGGCATCATGGTGTGGGGAGCGATCTCCTACACTGGCCGTACACCACTGGTGATCGTCGAGGGGACACTGAATAGTGCACGGTACATCCAAACCGTCATCGAACCCATCGTTCTACCATTCCTAGACCGGCAAGGGAACTTGCTGTTCCAACAGGACAATGCACGTCCGCATGTATCCCGTGCCACCCAACGTGCTCTAGAAGGTGTAAGTCAACTACCCTGGCCAGCAAGATCTCCGGATCTGTCCCCCATTGAGCATGTTTGGGACTGGATGAAGCGTCGTCTCACGCGGTCTGCACGTCCAGCACGAACGCTGGTCCAACTGAGGCGCCAGGTGGAAATGGCATGGCAAGCCGTCCCACAGGACTACATCCAGCATCTCTACGATCGTCTCCATGGGAGAATAGCTGCCTGCATTGCTGCGAAAGGTGGATATACACTGTACTAGTGCCGACATTGTGCATGCTCTGTTGCCTGTGTCTATGTGCCTGTGGTTCTGTCAGTGTGATCATGTGATGTATCTGACCCCAGGAATGTGTCAATAAAGTTTCCCCTTCCTGGGACAATGAATTCACGGTGTTCTTATTTCAATTTCCAGGAGTGTATTTATTCGTCTATGTCTTTGCTTATGAACTATTCATGAAGAAATTGGTTAAATATTTACTGTGTTTTAGAAAGCACAGTGGCATTAGGCTAATGGCCTACCTTTTCTTTCTATTCCTTTGATATATGTTTATTTGATTTGTTTATATATTTAATAATGTGTGATAGAGCGTGTTTATGGTCCAGCCGAGAAATACTTATTTAGTTTCCAGTTATGTAAATGTAAATCCGGTATTTTGAATGCATTTCATTATGTTTGTGAGTGTGTGTTGGCTTGAAGACATGGTAGGAGCACTCTAGACAATCACAGCGCTTGTTGGTGGAGAGATTATGTGGGAGTACGGGGAAGGACACGGGAGAGGACACGAGAGAGTCCTGGACAGTATGGCGCGACGGACGCACGGTCGAGGGAAATCCGTGGAGAGTGGAGCAGTTTGCTCGTGGTCGCGAGAGGTAGAAATATTTCGTAATGTCCACTTGTGCACATGTGAGATTTCCGTGGCTTCTGCAGTGAAGACGTAGTATCTGTTTTGAAGTGAATATCTCGTGAGCTATGTTGTTGCTCATAACTAATTACGTGCAGTAGGACTCTGTTGTTTCCCAGTTATTCAACTTATGGCATACTTAAAGGTACTTATGCTATCGTAATCATCATTTAAAGTCGTTAAGATAGTACCTGCAGATTATATTTAATTGCAATCTCTTATTTATAAATTTCTATATGACAATAAAAAATTCGCTATTTTGAGTGATAGGAACCTTCGACCATTCGATTCATGTGTATATTCGTATTGTATACTTTAGACACAGCAGTATTTGGCTTGTAAAGTGGCAACTACGTAGCCCAGCCCCCAGACCACAAAACCAGCCAAAACTTTTAATATTTCAATTCTGAGTCTGAGGGTGAGTAGTTGAGGGCCATCATTCCACCATTTATACTTGAAAGCCCGCAAATTTTGGAGTGATACAGTCAACTCAGACACTGCTTCCATCAGCTCACTTTATTAAATGGTTTGAGTCCTATATGGAAGCCTTGTTCGCACTATTAATACGTACCGGAACTTTACCTAATGCATGCCGTTTGTGCATTCAGAGGACAGTTATCATTCTGTACTTTCGATTACTCAAGTCGTTTATGCGAACTGCTATCGAAACACTGAAAGTAGGACATTCATATGTTTATTTGGAAAGTTGGCTATAGATTCTGCACACTCAGTGCGAGTCTCTGATATTATTACCGCGAGTAGTAGCGAGCGAACGCTTAGGAGTAGTCGGACGCAGCCTGGCGTGAAGAGAAGAGGCGCGTCAGGAGAGGACCTGACCGTGGTAGAGGCGCTAGTCGAGATTTTTGTATTAATCGAGATTTTTTGGTAACTGTCCGATAGCAGGAAATTCCAGGATATGTTAGAATACTGACATTCCGGAATAAGGGTTGTCATAATACACGTTGTACGGCTGCATATAAGATTTTATGCCTAGACAGCCTAGCAATTTTTAGAGAAAAAGTATACATAAAGATTATATTGTCAGAGATAGTGCTTTACACATATCCGTACGACTGTTGTCATAATTATATCTTTTCGTAATAAAACTTTCACCAGGCTAATAATAATAATAATTTCTTATAATAAAACTTTCAACATTCTCTCTCATTTCGATTTCACTGGTCATTTATTAGCTACTTAACTACATAAACGAGACTGAACTTTTGCAGCCGTATAATGATACCACAATGCAATACATAAAAATTGACTGTACTGATGGAACCGTCCTACCATAATCAGGCACAGTAATACCTTCACATAGAAAGACACAATCTCCTATTTTGAACATAGCATGTCTCGTGGTGCTCATGAACTTTACAATAAATAAGGTAAGTGTGGCGCTGGTGGAACACGCACAAACGCCGTATTTGTTTCTTTATGAGATGTTTCATATTTCACTGTTGTGAAATCGAGATTCACTTCCCCTCTGCACGGTGACTGACTTTAAGTATAGTCGACAAAAAACATCACGTGTTACTTCAACCGTGAATGCAACTTGTCTTAGGAATGTTTAATTAGATATTGTCTCTTAATAGTGAAAATTTGATGATTGTGTTTTGTTTAATATTTTACTATTTTTTGGACAACTTTAATTGTTCTTAAGAATTTGCTATCCAGGGCGTCAACCATTAAATAGTTTTTGAGTTATTTCTATTGGGGCCTTCAGCCAGCGAATAATTTGAATTCCTGGTCTATAAGGCATTCAGCCGTGAGTGCAACCTGCTGAAGATTTTTTTGAGCAAATTAAGGCAGCTATAGCCATCCATCCAGTTCTCGGAATGCCTGATTTTAGTAAAACATTTATTGTACAAACCGATGCATCTAATGTGGGGATTTCGGCCGTCCTCCTACTGGAGTTCGAGGGTCAAAGGCCGCCATTTGCTTGAGGGTCTCGACGATTAACCAGTGCCGAACGTAAATATTCCGTTTGCGAATGTGAGGCATTGGCCGTCTTGTTCGCGCTGTAGAACAATCGCTATTACCTCAAGCATAGAGTATTTCAATTACAAACCACCAATCAAGCATTAAGCTGGGTGTTAGCCATGCCACGTAAAACTGACAGTATCGCCAGGTGAGCAGTATGGATTTCAGCATTTTAGTTCGAGGATAAACATATTAAGAGAATGTGCTCCCGGACGTCATCAGCCGTAAGAGCGCTGAACATCCATTTAGTGAGCTCACCCAAGAAACGGAGGAATGCAATTTCAGTTGTGTCGTGTTAGGCGGTATTGCTCTTTTTTTTTAGTGACGCTGCCAACCATCAGGGTCAGGACCCCACTTGGGGACCGGTGAAGGAAAGGCTGTCGGCAGGGGGGAACTTTGGATGGATACGTCATCAGTAAAGGCATTTTGTGTAAACGGGTAAGAGGTGCCAAGGAGCTGAAGATCTGCCTGCCAGCCACCCTGGTACGCTCCGTTTTTGATTACTTTGACAACTCGTTGACTGGCGGGCATTCAGGGATCTATAAAACCTTGCAGAAATGTGACGAGCATTTGACTTGGCGGTCTATGGACAGAGACGATATAGACTTGCTCCCTCGGTGTCGTTTGTGTCGTGTGGCCAAACCTAAGAACGCTCTTCAACTGGGTTTCTTGAGTTCTGAGCGGGAATCTTGCCCCAAGGACAAACTCTATATCGATTATGTGGGGCCCTTACCTCCAACCAAAAGAGTCCATCGGTACATATTGGTTATTATTGACGCGTTTTCGAGGTTTACCTGGCTTCTTCCGAGTCGTAACGTGACTACTGCTACTACTATTGTGCATTTAACTGACGTATTTAGTGTTTTTGGACCCCCTAAGCATATCGTTAATGATAATGTGCCGGCCTTTCTTTCGGCTCCCTTCAGGTCTTTCTGTTTCAAAGCGGTGTGAAGCACATGACTACCACTCCGTATTACCCGCAGGGCTCTTTCGCAGAGAGGGTTAATTGTAATCTGAAATCCGCACTGATTATCTTCCATCAGAAGACGCCAGTAAGAGGGATGTTATTCTCCCTTACTAATTTTTGCCTCCAATACAGCCAGCCATGAGGCTTTGAAGGCTACTCGTTTCCTTGACCTTTGCTTATCCTGTTAATTCAAGATCTAATATCTTCGGATATTACGCTGCAGATGGTCAAAGAAAACTGGAATCGTGCCATGCGCAGTATTCTCAGGGCCCATAACAAACAACCGTAATTAACGAGTCTTTAGGGGTAAACCAGGAGACCAGGTGCATGTCCGTAATTTTCCTGGGAAGGAGGTGCGTGTTGGAAACCTTGGTAAGTTCACTCCCCGTTTCCTGGGTCCCTGTACTATTACGCGTATTTTAGGCACAGTTAAGACTCTGGTAAACAATACCGGGTCAACCTTAATCAAATTAAGTTTGGTTAGGCCACTTTTTTAGTTACCCTCGAGTTGGTGTTTTAGGGGGCGAGGTTGAGCGGTGTTGCGCCTCACGTCGGTGGCATTGGTAGATTGGCATCGTGTAATAGGGGCAGTGGCGTCTCGTTTTCCTCTCGTCTTTACTAGCGTTGTCTGTCTGCGAGTGGCAGCAGCAGCGGGCATCGATATCTAGTACCCTAGTACTATCTTTGGAAGGGCGTCAAGTGTTTTCCGGGTCGGGAGCGCTGGGTAGTTCGGTTGGGACGGAGCAGCAGTGTGGTCTCGCAGCACGGTGTCATGCCGGGACCGCTGGCGGCATGCAGGCATTGCCAGAGTGAGGGGCTGTATTTGCGAGGACCACAGCCTTGTTCACCACTGGACCCAGGACGTTTGAGTGAACATTAACCCAGTAGTGAAACCTCCACTGTTTTGAGATCACGCCGTTTGTTTATGCGTTGCTGCTCACAGGATCTGTGAGTCGAAGAGCAACGAGTGGAGTGTTCGCAGTTGGCGAATTTAATTAGCCGTCCTCCACCTGTTATTATTATTCATTGAAGTCCTTGTGTTTATTGATGAAGTTCTACCAGCAATATTTTTTTGCCTAGTGGCCCTAACGACCCACTTACCTGCCCTGGAGGTTAGCATATTTTTGCAGCAGTGTACCTCTCCTAACTTTGCCGCTGCTGTTTGGGGTAAGGCATGTAGTTCGACAGCCTCCTTGACTGTGGTTCGGTTATTTTGTTCTTTTGGCCTACCTTGGCCGAACGGGTTCCTTCTGGTTCTGGATGTTCTAAACACTGGATTATGAAGATGCCGTACTGTCCACCCGTACCACCTTGCCTGGGTTGTTCCATTGTTGTGTAGGTTACGAGAAATTAGGTAGGTTTTGCAAGAGTGTTGGTCTCCGTTTAAATTGTCACTAGTTTGAGTTGCCATTCAGTTAAGTGAATACAATTCTTGGCTGCCTATCTCATAGGTTACGAAGTTGATGACTTTCCCAGGCCGATCCTTGGACCACTGTCTGAGGCCCACTTCTCTCTCGGTTGTATCAGATTGTGGTGATTGTTTTATGTAAAAAAATATTTCAATTTTCAGTTATTACCATTGGGGCCTTCAGTCGACAAGTAATTTGAATTTATTGTCAATAAGACCTTCAGCCATGAATGCAACTTGTCTTAGGAATGTTTAATTAAATATTGTCTCTTAAAAGTGAAATTTGAAGATTGTGTTTTATTTAAATATTTTACTATCTCTTGGAGAAGTTTAATTGTTCTCAAGAATTTGGTATCCAGGCCGTCAGCCATCAAATTGTTTTAGAATTATTACTGTTGGGACCTTCAGCCAGCGAATAAGTAGAATTTCTGGCCATAAAGGCATTCAGCCGTGAGTGTAGCTTGTTGAAGAATTTTTTAATAGATACTGTGTCTTAATAGTCAAATCTGATAACTGTTCCTTACTGTGAACCTTATTTGGAATTGGTTCCAAATGAAGTGTACGTGATATTTTTTTAAAATCCTGAGAAGCCTAAGGTAACTGTGTAAGGTACTGTCCACACCGAATCATGCCTTTCCCTATCTCCAATGTTACAGTGGCCCTTCCCATGGCAACAAGCAAACAGATACAATCTCAAAGATCTTTATCTAAATCGCCTCTGCAAGGGAGCTTGTTAATCCTACCTATGAGGTGTATGTAATAAAGATTCCACTTCTAAACGTTTCTCAAATGCTGAAGTTCTGCTATAGGACAGGGGTGTCTGAGTGAAGTGGCTCACTGGCCTTCTTGCAGTAATGGTTAACAGGAACACACGTGCACTTTTGTAACGAGTGGCTCTGCACACAGTGCCTGGCTTACGACTCCACTTTGTAGACACGTTCATGTAGACCATTGCCCCTGACCAGGCTTCTGGTGGCGCTGCGGCAGGTATAATGGCATTGTTCTGTGGAGCCCTGTCTGCCCTGTATGGCTGTGGACCTTTCTGGAAAGATCTACTAAGGGGTGGGCTCGCGCGCCAGTTGCTTTCAGCTCCGAAAAAGCCGTTTCTAAGAGCTAAGAACAAACTAAGAGTCATAAAAATACCTCTTGCTTTTAGCCCCCTACCAGGCTCCCTCAACGTCTGCTTAGGCTGGTGAGTTTCTAGAGTCTCGCTCAAGGTGTGCCAGTTTGTAATAAAATTTTTAATAATTTTCCGTATGCAAAAAGTAGGTGAGATAGTAACTTGCCCTCTATCAACATGTATTTTATGTACCCTTGTAGTTATACCATTCAAATAGCACATAAATATGTAACAATTTAATAGACATATGATTCTTGAATTTCTTCCATCTCTTTACTGTAAAGATTAATTGACTTTTCAATTCGAAAGTGTCATCTGTAATTGAAAATGATATAGTTTTTGCAGTTAATAGAACGGTTGTTGTACCAATGTAAATTTCCTTTGTGATATAATGTATTTGAATTGGATGAATTCTAACAGGGAATGTTAGGTAAATTTTGTGTCGTTTATTGAAGAGTAAAATATAATGCCAGTGGTGTCTTTTGACACTTCTGTGTGATGTCACACCGCGTGTGCAACACTTCAGTGTTAGTCATGTTTGGATAGGTGTGATACCTGCAGAGTGAAAAGTTAGGTCAGTGTGAGACCAAATTATTAAGTGCGAGACACAGAGGACATGACAAGTGTGGGACGACCTACAAGGCTCCAGGAACACTAAGGACTTGCCTCATAATTGATCATTGCTAGTTCGTATATAGTAAATTTGCTAGTAGCATTGTCCCAGACATCTAAGACATCATCCCTAAATACCTGATGCAATGTAAGACTGTTCATCCCTTCAAACTAGAAATATTGTAAACCTCACCCAGTGACTGAGTACATTATTCTAAATAATAATTTTATATGTTAAAGGTTTAGTTCCCAGACCGCATGATACACGAACGTCGGCTTCACCTTGCATAGGGTCCCTGACCATCCCTGCTACAGAAAATAGTTGATTAACAAAGGAAAATCTTAAAAAGAGTAGTACTGCACGTTTGATTATCATTTTAAATTGTGATTGAAACATATCATTAATGACGTCTCTGTAAGTTCACTAATTTTTCTTAATTATCAGAGGCCAGGCAGAGTATTACAGTTTAAATGAGACGTAACGTAACATTAGTTAAAGTATAACTGCGCAATTACTATTCACACTAAAGGAGAAATGAATTTTGCACTCGTTTTGTCTTGGAGAATTTATGAGAGTGTTGTAATTTTGATGGCTTATTTGGTATTTATTCCTTGAAGGACGTGCAAATTACGTAAGACTGGTAATTTCATTGTGCTTACCTTGCACATTGTATGTACATGTAACTAAGCGTTACTGTGAGGATACTTAATTCTTGCTGTGATATAACGCTTTCATCTGTCGATGACTTTCAGATTACTACTTTCAGTTTTATTAATAGTTTAAAGCAATTAGTAACATTTTCTCTCTGTTGTTTAGCAGCTTGATGTTGTGACGTTAATGTGTATGAGAACATTCTAGTTTCACTCATTTAATTAAACGATTATGTAATTATCACTGTTGTGTTTATCGATTAGATAGTGAGCAGACATTGTGCAGTTGGACTAGTAAGCGATTAACTTGTAATTACCACTGTTGTGTTTATCGATTAGATAGTGAGCAGACATTGTGCAGTTGGACTAGTAAGCGATTAACTGTTTAAAATAAAATTCATTTCATTTTATTATGGGTTAATCGAAATTTCATGGGACCCCTATCCGATTACTACATTACCATGTGTGATCGCACTGTTTTACAGACGTTATTAAAACATCATATTGAAACAGAGAATATGGAGTTAGTTTTAAGAATAACTAAATAGTTTCCCATTTCAGAAAAGACTGGCTTAAAATTTATTTAATAAGATTAACCTCCATTGTCACTGTCAGTAATTTCGTGTTACTGACTAATGAGAGTGGAGTTTACAAACGTTAAGAAGTTATTTATTTGTCATGCTGTAAAACTTGGCAGTTCTAAAGCGGAAGTATAAACGGAACTGGCCAACTCCTAATTTCGTTTCAGATGTGCGCCTTAAAAGAATTCCGACTCGGTTCCACTCGTGGTAAAGGACTGTTCAGGGTTCCTCGTTAGGTAAGCGCGCGTGCGGCTTTCTGCCTGCCCGCTCAGACAGTGGCCGGGAGCTTAGCGGAATTTAGCAGTAGCGTCACCGTTTCCATGGCGACAGACGCCTTGCTAATTACAGGGTGCCGTCCGCCAGCCCTCAGATAACAGACGCTGCGCCGCCACACTGCTAATCGCTGTGCGCTGCTTACAGCGTCTGCCAGAGGCGCCGCCACGGCTGTTTCTTCTACCACCGAGTTGGTGGCCAACACGAAACCGGCTCGGAATGTACGCAGTCGATAAATGTTATCTTCTTTCCAGGTCTGCCAGGAAATGTTCCTAATGATCAACGTCAACCGGTACCGGAAATGCTAGTTGTATTAGCTAATTGAAGGAGATAAAAGATATAAGCATTGTAAATTTTGAACATCGGTATAATTCATGTCTCAGCACGTCGAGGAAAGCTATATAACGTAATTAAGAGATTTAAAGATTTTAGCGATAGCAGGTAAACTGAGCCTGCGGAAAATTAAGCAATTAATGGTTGGATAAAATTATAAAATGTTACAAAAAATCTTTCAAGTTTCAATAAAAGTCATAATTTCTTTTAATTATATTTCTGTTACGAATTTATCGATACTTTTCAAGCATTGTCTACAGAGACAAACATACTAGCAACAGGATCGTCAACGTCAGTAGCTAAACATTTTAATTAAGTATTCAGTATGAAAATCTTACAAGCTGCTTACCTGCAAAGTATAATGAGATCTACATCTATTTGAAATGGTATTAATAAAAAAATGGCTCTGAGCACTATGGGACTCAACTGCTGAGGTCATTAGTCCCCTAGAACTTAGAACTAGTTAAACCTAACTAACCTAAGGACAACACAAACATCCATGCCCGAGGCAGGATTCGAACCTGCGACCGTAGCGGTCTTGCGGTTCCAGACTGCAGCGCCTTTAACCGCACGGTGGTCTTAATATGAACCCGCATTAATAATGGAGAATCCAAAACCCACAACTCTTGAGGATAATACAGTCGTGTTGTGGTCGTTGTTTTCCCACGTTAGAGGATAATGCATTTGTCTTGTGATCGTTGTTTGCTCACGTTAGCTAGTTCATGCTTAAACTTTTTTCATGTCATCTTTGTTGATAACAAACGAAAGTGTTTATTGAAGGTTGTTTATTGCTATTCAGTAGAGAAACAATAATCGGAGAAATGCACTGAAATATTGCTCTGCAGTCTTGCTAGTCTCATGCTGGGCCAGAACAATACACCACCATCCTGAAAACTTCGGACATCTGTAGCTCTCGCGGTATCTTCTTGCTACACCATGCGATATGATGCATAAACAGTGGATCAGAGCCCGTTCTGGAACAGTTCCCCCACTGTTTACTTTTTGTAAGCAAACTGACCAGTTGCTATACCATGCAATGCAATTTAGTAATATTTATTTAGAGCCAAATTAATTACCAAATGCTCTTAGCTTAGTGACGTGAACGTAAGAAAACCGCCCATTGGTCTGTGATCTTATATACAAGTAAAAAGGCAACAAGAACTTTTAGCGTAATGTAAACAAACCATTTATTTGTGACAGTAATAGGTTTATGCAAGTCTAACTTGTGATCAAATGCTTTTAACCTAACCTTAATGACCACAACTTATGGCCGAAAACAGTCGCTTACCCTATCCTACTGCTATCCTCCCCGTTTTTGCCAACATTTTTCAGGGTGTGGTAATCCTGTGATGGACTTAGCATTCGTGTTCTATACATTCGTCATTTCAGTGACAGCAGCAAATTCAGGTATCTGCAATATTGTTTTTGCAGTTTGCAATAGATTACTTTTGCCCTATGACATTTTATCAGGCACGCCAAGATACGACACTATTTGCGATTTTGAAGCTGTTTGTAACAAGTTGATCGATTTTCTCCCATCATTCCAAAGAGTCAGGTTAATATTAGTTTCTAAATGTCTAACAACTACCGCCACAGTCTGGTATAGCAAGAATTAAGGCGATTTATTAAACGCAGTAGCTTATAGAGAAACACGTAAGATACAAGGCAGTACATGTTGTGCGTGGCACTGAACACAGTGAGTGAACAACAGTAATCAGTTTAAAGAACAGGCCGAGCACTTGTCTGTGGTCGCTTAAATAATAGATTTTCGCCACAGTCCGCCAATGGGCAAACCCAAGTGGCTCATGAGTGTAGATACATCAGGCTGCATTATTTAAACAAACTTGCTAATCTCCCAATATTTTAAGATTTAACCAGCAGTAAATTCAAGTGATATTTACAGTTTCATGGCAATTGAATACAATGTTAATGATTTCTTCCAGGAAATCCAGAAATAGCGTAATATTCAACACTCAGTACTGTGCACCAAATACACTCTTGCTGTGTACCAAGTATATTTTACAGTTACAGGAATTCACCCCTGCATTATTAGTGTACGGAAACGTGTCACTATAAGTCCGCATTAGAGTACCATGACACAAGCAGATGTCAGTGGGATTGGACATAATGACAGAAAACGCATGTATACACACACACACACACACACACACACACACACACACACACAACACATACAGACACACATGTAAACACAAAACATGCACATAAACAGCACTAAACTACACTGTAAGCAATTTACCAAACTCAAGCTGCTACCACCACAACTAGGATAGAAATATGAGAGCCTGAAACCTCATTTTAAACAAGGAAAAGAGTGTGGAAGCTATTCTTCCATGCAGTGTAATCGTATCGCTCTGTTCAGCACTGACCAAAAGTCACATGTGCCTTCTGTACGACAACTGCTGCTGTCAACTAAAAGCTCATCACAGCACCTAACCTACATCAGCATATTAAGAAGCTGAGGTCACACTCTTATCGCCAACCCGCACTCAAAATTCAGCAGGAGAATAAGCAAGTTTCCATAACACTGTCCAGTCTCCCAATCAAGCCTTTGTTATATACTTCCGTTCATAATATGACAGTTAAATGAGTTACGATGGCTTACATACCTTTCATGTGTAATTCTATTAAAGTCTTATCTTTTCTCAACACAGGTAATCAGCAATGTGCATTAAAGAAACAGATACTACAGAGCAGATACTATATGCAGCCGTTCTACATTATAATGAGTAATAATGGCTACGCCAGTGTCACTGCACTAGCACACTGCAGGCAACATGGGATGTTCTGACTTCAAACACAGCCTTGTGTAATTCACTTAATCTCAGTATGTCTAGTGTGCAATACACACAAGTATACTCATTATAGAACTCCGCATCGCTTCTAAGCTGCAAGTCCCCAGTCAGTCTAGTGAGATATTCTTTTAATAGACATGCCGTAATGGGGCATTAAAATCTGTACCAGGCACCCTCCTCTATGCATATTGATCTGCATGATATATATGGCACGATAAGTAGAATAAATAATTGACTCTTAACAATTTTACACGCAGAACAATGAGATATATAGCGATTTAGTGCATTGTGCATGTTCCTCATACACTGTTCGACAGAATCAGGGCAGGATTAGCAGATATCTCTTCCATCTGCGGCCTGGAAGTAATTTCATTAATAGAAATCCGTTTAAGTCTCTTAGACATATCGGTTCATTTCTTAAGTTCTGTGGAATAACAGGGCAGTATTTGTAGCAACAGGTTATGATGCCTTTTTAATGAAACCTTCAGAATGGCAAGATGTGTAGTGTCCAATCCAACACATGCTGATACAATTTATCCATTCCTTTTTCAGGAAATCTTTACTAAAGTCGTATCGTCTACATTAGCCTATCTCAGCCCCATTCAGAGTACCACAGCAGTGTACCACTTTTCATCGTGTTCTTGCCATTAACAGATGGTCCATTAAAACTTCAGCCTTCGATTTATAGAATTTGCTTCTCCAACGTCCATGTCCCAATTCTGAAATACAATTTGCTTACTGCATCGCCAACTTCTGTATACCTGATTCTTAAATGCAAACTGCTTACCATTGTCATCCTTCCTATTTGTGTTATTCTTACATTATCAAAATTTGGCTATTATCTGAAAGTAGTAATTTATAGTTGTTATTTGCACACTCGTAGATTCGTTTCATAACTATAAAACTGCCTGTTTACACGACTTCTATATGATAGTGAAGAACAGCTATACACTATAATAATTCATTCACAACTGATACCAGCACACGAAGCCAACCCTCCGATAGATTTAAGGTTTGTTTGGTGATGTATATCTTCGCTCACATAGGCAGTGCACTTATGTGAAGTATCACTAATTTTGGAATCAAAGCACTTATTCCGAAAGCAGAAGCAAATTGTAGTTTAGATGAGAAATGGCATGTGGATGGTGTTTATCCGGTATACACACAGGTGGACTATCAACATATCGAATTCTCACACAGTTTCTTAGTTGAATACAGTTTCTTTAAAGTCTGTCAGTAGTCTTTCATGAGAAATACGCCACCATTTTTTTTGAGTGAGGTGTACCAACATAATACGATCCCTTCAGGATTATATAGAGCTTCCAAGTCTACCTACACACTCGACCATTTGTAGCGAAGTGGCAAGTTAGAAGGTCGGCCAAAACCAGTCACATAACGCGATTTTATGTTTTGTAAACCACTTCCTTCTTGGATGGACAATCTTGGATAGATTATGTTCCCTTGCGGTTTCTACAAGCGAATTCGAGCCTAACATTTGCTTTCGACTGATGCATCATACTTCATCTTGCTGCAGTTGCTCATTCCTAGGTATTTTGTTGTAGTTAAGCTCCAGTCATAGTATAATGACAGAGTCTCGGGGCACTCACTTGCCCGTGGGGTTAGAAATTGCCAGAAAAAGGCAGAAGAATAAGAAGCGATCTGCTACTTGAGGATGCTGAAGGCAATGTAAACCAATGTACTAAAGATACAAAAGGTGTATCTACAGCACACGTGGCCTTTAATGCAAATAAGAGTCATGATGTTTTTCCCATTTGCAAAGGGTTCCGGACTAGTCCACCGTTAACACTGCTGGAAAGGTATTGCCAAGGGACGATGACCATGAGCTGAAAATGCAGTAACCAAAGGGTAACATTCTATCAGCTGGGGCGCGGAACGTGGCAGAAAAGCTAGACAATCTAAAAAGGGGAATGCTGATACTCAATCTAAATATATTGGGGACAGAGAAGTGAAAAGGATGAAAGGCAAGGATTTCAGGTCCGACAAATATAGTGTAATATTAAAAGCAACAGAAAATGGTTTGATAGTAGTATGCTCCGTTATGTATAGGAAGGTAGGGGGAGAGTAACTTACTGTGAGCAGTTTGGTGACGGGACTGTTCTCATCATATTCGTCATGAAACCAATGCCGGCAACAATAGCTCAGATATCCACGCCGACACCGGGGACAGTAGATGGAGGTAGTATATTACGGTACAGAACAGATCGTTCAGTCTGTGAAGGGAAATGAAAATCTAAAAATCGTGGGTGATTGAAATGCAGTTGAAAGGGGAGGTATAGAAGAAAGACTTATGGGTAAATATAGGTTTGGGAGGAGAAATGAGAGAGGAGTACAACTAACTGAGTTCTCCCAATGAACTTCAGTTAGTAATAAGAAATACACTGTTCTTAAGTGCTTTATAAAGCTTTTACAGAATAAGGTGTCAGAATTAAGGTGAATAATGCACTCATACCAGTCCTTGACGTAACAAACCTGTTACGTCATTTTAATAAAGGGTGGTTCTTACTTACAGCACACATTTGTAAACTAGGAAATTTTTCTAAAAGAGAAACCAAGAAGACTCGAACCATACGAGGGTAGCTCATTGACTACAAGTAAAAGGAGCAGATATTTTCAATCAATCTTTTATAACGAATGAACTCGTCTGTTATGTTACATAAGAGTCAATTTTTTAATGTAAAATTTTAGGTTATAGTTCATAAAGGAATTTTTATTTGAAGCAATCGTTTTTGAGAATATCGAGTTGTCGCTATTAATCGAAGGTTATCGAATAGAGGGGCGATTTCAGTAGAATTATTCAGTTTCAATACATATACAAAATCATGGAAACCGAAATAGTTTTTCCATATTCGCATTATGAAATCAGTAAACGAATCCACGCATAAACGTTACACATTTTTTTTTCAGTTGCAGTAAAACATAGGGTCATACATAATAATACGAATAGTATTAAGCATCGCTAACGTTACAATCAGAAGACAGACATAAGTAAACATGACAGCAACTACTTTTCACCTACGCAAGCATACGGTTCGTTTAAAGCGAATGCATGTCACCGTTCGTCCCCTTGGGGGAATACAGTTAGATTCCGGGACATAAAAGAAACGAACGGGTCTGTGAACGGATGACCAGAGGGGTTAAGGCAAGTGTTCCAGAGAAGTGGAGCTGTCGATTTTGAGTTCTGGTCCAGCACAAATTTTCATGTGCATTCCAACACCCAAGTCAGCTACGTCATACCGATTTCCCTTATATCTACGGTTACATTACAGCTATTTGAAGTGAGGGGGAGGTACAGGTGCGTGATCTCAGTGAGGAATTGTTGGAGCGGAAGTTAAGTGCAGAAATTAATTTTGTGAAGGCAACAAGGACGTTCTCAATAGCCGATCAGAAACGAAAATTAACTATAGAACAGGAACTCTAAGTAGACCATGAAAAAACGGTCATGTTCGACAGTTTATATAGATGCTTTGTGCGTTCCCAGCTCTCGCCATATGATGGTGTGTTCAGCATTGCCGACTTTGGTCTTATTTGTGGTTCGAGTGTTATGGTGTGGTAAGGCGTAATGTTGTATGATTGCACTGCCTTTCAAATCTTTGCAAACGGTACACTCACCTGAACTTCTTCCCCATGTGCGTCATATCGGGGTTATGTTCGGCACTGACTACATTTTTATGGGTGACAATGCAATGCCGCATCGGATATCGCACATGGAACAAGAGAGTATTCGCTGAATGAAGTGGGATGATCGTTCCCCCGACTTAAATTTCTCCGAGCATGTGTTGAATGCGTTGGGGAGACCTATTGCAACATGGATTGACAACCATCTAGTCGTTGTCAGTAACACTCGTGGAGGAATAGAGCGTCCTACCGCAAGAATTCTTTACCAACATCGTGGCCAGAACGTTGCAGAACATGCGTTACCGTCCGTGTTAATCACACAGTCCATTAAAAACAACGTCCCGCGCTGTGTTATGCCCATGGTACCATCGTGGCCCATCGCGAGGTTGACCTTACTTCACCTTCGATCGGATTTCTATATCTCGTCATAAATTCCACCAAGGATATTAGAGAGATTCTGGAGCAGCTAGTATTAAAGGTGCGCGCACGGTGGCGCTAGAGAGATGACAGACAGACAGATTGACGGAGAAAGAAGATTGGCACGCAAAGTGAATTAGAGAGAGAGAGAGCGCGACCACAGAGTGAATGCCTCCTCACGTTGATAAAAGGCGCAGCCTTAGCGGAACTAACAGTACGCTGTGTCCCTGTGTGTGGTGGCTAGGAAGTCGACTGTACCGGTTGGGTCCTACTACACTGAATGGAATACGATAGTGTCGCAGTGTCTGCAAGCGACGAGTGTTAGCTTGGCTCAGTAGCACGAGTCGGTCGCACTTCCAGCAAAGCAGTTGCTGTTTACCTCCCACTGAACTCAATATTCCGGAGATGGATTGTGAAAAATGTTATTGGTCCAACTGTGTGGAACGCGCTGCTTTTGAAGGGTCTCGTGATGTTACTAATGTGTATGAGAATGGTATTAAACAGCATGAGCGACGATGGACGCAGTGAAAGTTTTACATACGATGAGCATTCATTCTGCTCCAAAAAACTGTATTGAAGCGAACGTTTATGAAGTTCGCCGTACTGCTTGTCGGACACCAGTCATGGCTATTGTTGCCATTATCCCATACTGACCTGTTCACACCTGTCTGAAATATTTTCATTTACCATACATAACCATCACTAAACTTGACTGTTCATCTGCCCCCTCAACATCTCCAGTTTTTCTACAGATTCAAAACTTCTGACATTCTATGCTCCAATTTGTAGAAAGTTGGCTTTCTCTTCCTCTTACTAGTGAGTCCCTCATGACCAGTCCTCCCCCTTCACTTCCAGTGCTCGCATAGTAACATGACGGAAAGACTTACTTAAGGTTGAAGCATGTAGTGCATCAAGCAATTGATGAGCTGTTTATTCGTATTTAAATTTGTCATCTAAGCGTCTTTTCTTGTTAAGTAGGTCTTTTGGTAATTTGAATTCCTAGTTTTAATCTGCCCCAAGTAGATGAGGTGCTATGTTTGTTTTAATACTTAAATTTGTTGGTTGTTTGGCAGTTAACTTGTCTAGCTGCTTCTCTAGCTAAGTGACATTTCTGGGTAAATTAAAAGCATTATCATTAAATCAGTTAAATAAACCTCGTTCTCGTCTTATTAAAGGCCAAGATATTTTATTCATGTGGCTTCGTTATTTTAAGTATTTATCAGTTGTTGTAGGAGCTTTTATTACCACATGGAGAAATTGTGTCGTTGGGAGAACGACCAAAGATGTGGTACAAGCCGATCTCGCAGTCTGAAGTTTAGCAGTCATTCATTTGGAATCGAGGCGACTGATGTTTACTTACTGCAAATGGAATTGTCCTGATTACTACTACAATGCTTTCTTTCAAATTATGTAGTGTGTTGATATTTTTGACTACTTGTTATCTTAAAATCTATAGAAAAATTTACCTAAGGAAAATTTTATTCTGTAGCAAGCGTTTTAAAGTTGATGCTTTAACCTGACGTAAAGTTACCTAATTCTTTTCAAATTTATTTTAAAAAAATGGTTCAAATGGCTCTGAGCACTATGGGACTTAACATCTGAGGTCATCAGTCCCCTAGAACTTAGAACTACTTAAACCTAACTAACCTATAGGCATCACACACATCCATGCCCGAGGCAGGATTCGAACATGCGACCGTAGCAGTGTCGCGGTTCCGGACTGAAGCGTCTAGAACCGCTCGGCCACCGCGAGCGCCATTTATTTTTATTGCAAGGTTCTGCGCAGATACAAATTTGTACTCTCACAGTTTTGCGAGTAAAAGAATGCGTTGCTTAGAATCCAATAGATGCCCGTAGCTGTGATTTGAAATTACCAGCCTCTGAGTATTTGGTAACATAAAAACGTGTTCTACAATAGTGCTTAACATTTATTGTCCCAGCACCTCTCTTGCTCGCCAAGCTTGGAACTAACGTTTGGTATAAAATTAATTAGAGTTTGTCTGACTAAAACTCTGTGGAATAACTTACATTTTACAGTCTTTTTCTAAAGGACCGTTTCAAAAGTTTCATTTATGTCCGTCTCTTTGGGTATTTCTTTCTGTTACCATATGTACTATGCTGCAGCAGTTCACTCTGTACATAGACGGAGCTTAATCGAGCTGAGTTACTTCACAGTGGCACAGCAAGCGAAAGTTACTTTCTTGCACACCAGCTTATAGGGGAATTTTCTTAACGCTGAAGTAACTTTTAAGTTAAAATTTTAGATTCAAAGGTTAAGAAAGAGATATCTGACATTGTCACTCGACGGCTGTAGTGGCGTTATGGAGATGAATGCTCGAATCCAGGATAAGGCGCCTCAATAGAAGTGTGCATATTACGGACGGTCTTATTATTAAAAGACTGACACTTCCGAGCTAGAGTCCAGCAACATATGAGTATGTCTTCCTCCTACTCCATAAGCAGTGTGCAAAAATGAGGACGACATCCGGTAATTTCGTTTATTCCTTCAATTGTAGTACAAAATAGTGGTAACTGTAAAACCAGAAAATACCTTTTAATACGTGGCCCCAACGACTGTCAGTTGCTGGGCGTGGTAGCCGTGGCCTCTCAGGCGCCTTGTCACGGATCGCGCCACTCTCCCTTCGGAGGATCGAGTCCTCCCTCGGGGATGGGAGTGTATGTTGTCCTCAGCGTAAGTTAGTTTAAGTTTAACTACGCCTAGGGTCGAATGACCTCAGTAGTTTGGTCCCATACTCCTTACCAAAAATTTCCAATTTTCTGACGTTCACATTTTCGTACTTGGAGATGGTGGTGGACACTGCAAAGTATTCTTGAGTGTTCATAAAATGATATTGGTTGTTAAACTTCTGAGGCATTTCTCAGTGCAGGGGAAACTTACGAAGTTGCTCGCGTTATTTCATATTAGGTAAGAGATGGCACTGTAATTAGAAAACGGCATGCATTGTAGTGCTGCAAGTGTTTACCAATACTGAAGACTGGAGAGTGGTGACGGACTGCTGACTGAGCAGTGAAGTACAGAGAAGGAAACGGCACGGTGGACGGAAAATGGAAAGTAGCGCAACCGTTTATATCGGACCACGGTATGTCTGCTCCTTTACGTCGATTTAATTACTTGCGACGGCGAACGCGTTAAGACCCACGATAGTTCCTCCCAAACCGCGCCTATTAAGTCGGATGTCTGCGATGTAGCAGTCCTACGCCTACCTCTCCTTTATTGAGCTGCTATTTGAATCTTACCAGACAAACATTAGGTGTCTAATCTGCGTTTACAGGTGTATCTCCATTATTCTGTCACTGAATAGGTACCTACGACCCTATCTCTGCGAAAGATCTTCGTCCTTCTCACGCTGTTAATTACATTGCCCCAATATGGTGAGGGCTGTTAGAAAGCATATTACTGTCCATCGTTTTCATACAACAATTGAAAATACATTGATAGAGGTAAACCGCATCAACTTGTTGATAAGCGCACTGGACTTAAAATTAGTCAGCCATAAAGATATACAGGGTGTTTCAAACAGAATATACATATTTGAATGCATATATGTATTAAACTTAAGACCTACGAATATGAAACTTGACACACGTATTTAAGAACCTCTGAAGTTCAGATTACAGATGTTTAATATGTTCTCCATCACCGACTCGAGAAATATCACACTGATACACAAATTCCTCCCATAGTATGGCAAGCATTTCCTTCGTGACTGATGTTTTGGCAGTACGGATACAGTTCTTCAGCTCTTCCAGGTTCTGTGGGAGTGGTGGTACATAAACATTATCTTTAACGTAACACCACAGGAAAAAGTCAGAGAGTGTCAAACCCGGTGACCGTGGAGCCCATCCGAGACATGGTAAGTCGCCAGCTCCACTCCGACCAATCCAATGGTTAGGTAGAATTTCATCCAGATATTCACGCACTTGGCGACTCCAGTGAGTGAGCGCCCCACCTTGTAGAAAAATGAAGTGTTGTTCCTGCAGGCTCGGAAACAACCAGTTTTGTAGCATACTGCTGACCGTTTCCATTAAAAGAGAATGGGCCGTACACAGATGGTCGGGATATCGCACAAAACACATTGACTTTGGGCGAATCTCGTACATGTTCGATAGCTGCATGTGTGTTCTGTAGGCCCCAAATTCGAACATTGTTTTTGTTTACCTGAGCACTAACATGGAAAGTCGATTCATCACTGAACACGATACGTTGTGCGAAAATGTTATCATTGTCAATAGCATCAAGAATATCGTTGCAAAATGCCACACGTTTGCATTTGTCATCGAAACGCAGAGCTTGTAATAAATGTAACTTCTACGGCTTCATAACCAACCGACGTATCAAAACAAGCCGAATTGTTGTTGTAGGCATCTGTAACTCCCGACTGGAACGACCGGTTGATTTTGAAGGACTACGTTGAAAAGCAGTTTGAATTCATGCAACATTTTCTTCAGGAGCGCGAGGGCGGCGAGGACTCTTTCCTTTATAAACACATTCTGTATCTGAAAATGTCGATACCATCTGCGAATGTTCCACCCATTCGGAGCATCACTTTGATACCTCATCCTGAAACGTCTTTGCACTATAATCACGGAACTGCACTTCGCAAACTCGAGAACGCAAAATAATTTCTGCTGCGGAGTAGCCATTTTAAACATGTTCCGGTTACCAAGTAATACAGAAGACAACTGACATCTAGCAGCTATTAATATAAATTAGAGTGTGTATTTGTTTCTCCAATAGCCGAGCCGAGGCGCAGCGGTGGATAGTTTGGAGGAAAAAACATTTGTAATACGTATATTCTTATTGAAACGCCTTGTAGTATGCTATAACCGCGTTACAGCGCCGACAGGAATGAAAATGGCCTTATTTGTAGAGGAAGGTGATCAAGAATGTTTTTTTAGCTATTGTCGCGTTCCAATCCCGTATCACCCCAAATGAACAAAAATCATCAGCTGCCAGCGGTTTCTGGTAAAAAGCTCTGTAAGTCTATATTTATACACATGGTTGCGGGACCTCGACTGTTTTATACAAAATGTGGAATCAAAATACCTTCAGCTGTCTAAATGACCTGTTATTTTATTTGAGCAACTAGTTTCATTGCTACATTACGTAGTCACTAGTCCCCCTCCCCGACGTGTAGGAAAATCCCACCACCACTCCAGTCAAAATAGGGACTGTCATTCTGTGACCGATATCCGTAGACTTTTTCTTCACACAGCGATCCCTTCGGTCATCAGTTGCCGGCAAGTGATGATTGAAGGGATTTATGTGTCAAGAAAAAGTCCACGAATATCAGTCGCTAAACGCTGGCCTCCATTTTAACTTTACCAGAGGTGGGATTCTTCCTATACGTTGGTCAAGGAGACTAAAGATGGCGTAATGAAGCACTGAAACTGGCTGCCCAATAAAATACTGGAAATTTGGACGGTTGAAAGTGTCTTGATACGACATTTTATTTCTGTTAAAGGTATCACCGTTGTTCTTACAGCGGTCTCGTGAGAGAGTCGGGACGGGGCGGAGGCAAAGTTTTAGGGAACCGTCTAGACCTGGGTGGAAAATTTCCCCTAAAAGATGGATGAATCAGCTAACGGCATAAGGTTAGAAATGGTGCTGCAAATCAGTTTATTTAACGCACAGAGAAGAGGCTTTTAATTGAAGTGTTTTGTTCATCTCTTCATTGGTGGAAAAGAGTACCTATTAGTCCCTTTTCACGTCACCGGGGCTACCAAGGAGGAGGCGACCGTGGGAAGAAATTATTCAATAAAAGTCGAAGAAATATATTTCTACGAGTCTACTTTTGGAATGACAAAAGCATCAGTATGAAAGGAGATATAAAACTTCGGAAAAGGAAACTGCAAACGCTCACTATATATACTGAGGGTCAGTTCCACGAAATGAAAATACGTTACGGAGTTTACGTCAGACAACTAAATTGCACTCTGGCCCTCCCCGGCTTCAAGCGAGTAGCACAAAGTATTTACATTCAGATGACTTGTCTAACATATCGGTAATGTTTTCAACTGGCCACTACATAGAAGTATGATTAAAATTCGGATAACAACTTTAGGCAACTACATATCACCACTTTCCAGTAACTAAAAAAATTTAAGCAGTGCACAACAAAATATTCTTAGAGGGCACGGATATTACAGTTTCATATTTAATCGGCCTTTTGAGTGGCATCTCACTGTAATGATGGGAGCTATGAGCTACTCGCTTCCCGGTTCACGCAACTGCAGCATCAGTTCGACCCAAGCTACAGCCAACAGCAAGCCATATATAATGGGTTAAAGAAGTATCTGGTATGCTATAATTGTCGCCAGCGTAGTTGCATCGTTTAACTTATTGACAAACAGCTGGACTTACGATGGCATGTACTGGATAGTCATCTCCTGTTATTACATTTGCTTAAAAGTGGTTGTTTAAAATGTGTTGTAGGGTACCAATGCAGAACCAATGACCTATATCAATAGAGAAGCGAACGGCAAAGATCATACCAGAAGCGGGTGGCGACAGCAATGGCAGTTTGAGTGGAAAATATCCTATAGAATGCGGAAACTCGCCTTGAGAACAAGATATGACGGCTATCTGAAATGATTTAATTTTTAAAAGTAATGGCAGCGTTGTACGTTTGTTTGCGCAAGAGGTTAAGAAATGACTTAGCGTGGATCATACAGTCATTTCGCAGTGGAGGTGGGGTGCGGATAGTCGCAATTAGCTGTTGGGCGGATAGTCATAGTAGAGTACTGGAATTTTCAGTAGTAATAGATTTAGGGGTGGTTACAGATGAGACCACTCACTGATCTGATACAGTCGGAAGTACATTTGGGAGTTTTGTAAGTCGACTACAAAAAGTCGCTACCATTCAATGTGTTTAACTCTGCCAGTTCCTGCAGATGAACTGCTTTCTAGTTTTCAGACAATGCCAGAGCGTTGCCAAGTTGTTTAAAGGATTCCTCTAGCAGACAGCACAAGAGAGGCATTGTGCATCTCACAGATATTTACCACAAACGTGAGCAATTCGGGCAACACAAGATTTTTGTACGCTTGTATGTGAAGACCGTTCCGATATGTCGGCTCACTTATTACAAGTTTTTGAGGATGCCTATGAGTAATCCGTGTATTGTGGACAGATCTCACACACAATGAGTAGCAGTTCCACGTCGTTACACAACCTACATAAATTTGCGCTGTTCCGGCAGACATGCTGGAATCAGCAATGCCCGCAAGCACCGACGAGAACCACTCACAGTCGCGGTAAACTCACATCATTTCTAAAGGCTCGTTACTGCGTAAGACATGAACGGTCTCTGTTCGATTCCTTTCATGTTAATTTCTTAAATCTGTTGTCATTTACGGCATACATTCCTTTTCTAAATTTACTGTGGGGTTTCTGACTATCTGGGAGGAGACTGAGTAGTGGAACGTGTTACTTTTACACATAAACAAGAACGATCTGTCACACTACTACACTTTAAAACACAGTTTATATGTAATTCATGTCACACAGTCCCATACGGAACCTACATCCGCCTTCTTTTATATACTGTATATGATAAGATACTGTCATCCCCCTTCTCTTCTGTGTGAGAGGATGAATGAGCAAATGTATTTGTAGTTGCATGCTGGATGGTAGCAGACAAGCCTGTCTGCTAGAGAACAGTAGTACCAACGTCGGAACAGGTAGTTACGCTTTCTAAAAGCAGAGATGTTTCTATTCTTAGTATAATCCTGTCCGTCCCTTGTCATGTTTTTATAGGGAGCTGCCTCTCTGGTCACTTCCGTCTGTATTTGTGAAGCACACTCGTTAGGAGCCCAGCAGGTCAGTCTGTCCGCGGCGAGCGTCTGAAGTGGTAAGATCTCTGGCTAAGCGCGTGTCTGCTAAGTCTGTAGGACAATGGATTTCTTAAGTTCAGCCTAACTGAAAATTCAGTCACCTTTATTTCTTAAATTACAACGAAGTGTAATTCGAGTGTGAAGTTCAGAATATATCCCGGTAGTTGCTTTGTCACTACTTTGTGAGTAAAGTGGAACCACGTATTGATCAGTAACTCTAATTAAGATCATAAGTCTTAAATGCGAATATGCGTGAGATTATAACGTGTCGTCTTGACAATATTTTTCAATATAGCAACTTTTCTTTATGTTCAACCCACGTGGCGTGTACTTTGTGAGACCAGTACCACGTGCTTATACAATTGTCTGACCCATGAGGTTAATAGTAAGACGATAGTAACCACTTTGAAGTTTTGCTTTTGTAAATTGCTTTTCGATGTAATTTACTTTAATTATCAAAATTATTGTGGAGTTACACTCTTTGTGTAAACCAAGTTGACCACGTGAAGCATGTGGTGTAATCATCAAAGTAGCCCTCAGCTATTCTTTTCGGGAAGATTTCTCAGAGACTTAGTATGAATTTAGTATATCAGTATGTGGTAATTACATGACGGACAGGATTGTGCTACGAACGTAACTTCTTTGGGTGAAAATTGAATCGGTTGGTTGTAGTTAACTTCCTCTTGCATATGTTTCAACGTTCTTCATGTGTTATTTTATGAATGCAGTATTGTATGCAGTCTCCCAATCTTGGCTCCATATTTGATGTATTCCGTTAATATTACAATCTCACATTTTCACAATCCTAAATAAGACACCAGTTTAGTTATGAATCAAGTTTAATACACTGAAATTTCAATAATCAATGTTAAAATAAATTTCCAAATATAAACTGATTTATTTCTTTTGATTTAAATTCTCTAATAGACTGGATACCTGGTGAAACAGTTACGCAGTAATGCAAGGTTAACTTCCCCAGACAGCTCACAGCTTTTAACCCACTTTTGTGGTCTTGAAAATCAGCACCGCTTTCATAGCAAATTAAAGCAACAACGTTACAGACATTCTTCCAATGCTTCATACACCAACGAAGAAGTTCTTTGCACTGCTTTGAAATCGTTATGCATTCCTTGCCACCATGCACGAACATGTCCCAAGTACGTTTCCACACATTCTGATGACACTAATGGTTGAGTCTCAGATGCAGCACTATTCATCCTCACAGTTGGCAAGTATTAATGGCCATTGGCACGTTTATAAATATTAATTCTGTCGATACGTTTCAGTTAATGGAGAAAACTGATTTCGTTTAGTGCTTGTCTGATTTATTTAGTTCACATCAAACAGTATCTAATTTGTCATATGAGGATACTACATGACAATGCTCGAGATCTTACGGACACTATGGTGTGTAGGTATGGAGAAAGGCGACGTTATCACTAGTGGCGAAATGACTGTCGGCGTACACAGTACAAAATTTCAATATTCTACTGCAGATTAACGTCAGGAGAAAACTATACGGAGTGCTCTACACTGGCGTTACTGCACGCAACTTGGAAATCACGTAATTTATTTCATACTGTGTTCCACAGAGTAAGAACACCATGCACCATATTTATAGTAACTTAATATTCACCTATTCCTGGATTAATCACACGCAAGGACAATCAAAAACAAACTGTTACTGGCTTATAGCAGCATGAAACCTCACTTTTTACAAACAGTACAAAACGTCAAAAAAACTCAGTTTACTCAGTGTAAGAAATGTTTATGACAAAGTTTTTTTTTCAAGGTCAATGTGTATACCTCTGCTGGGTCTACACTGAAGCTATAAAGCAACTGGTGTAGTCAAGCGTATTCAAATACAGAGATATGCAAGCAGCAAGAATACGGGCTGCCGTCGGCAACGCCTATGTAAGACAACAAGTGTCTGGCGCAGTTGTTAGGTCTGATACTGCTGCTACAATGGCACGTTATTAAGATTTAAGTCAGTTTTAACGTGATGTTATGGAAAGTGTACGAGGGATGGGACTCAGCATCTCCGAGATACCATTGAAGTGGGGATTTTCCAGTACGACCATTTCACGAGAGTACCGTATCAGAGCGTACCAGATCAGGAATCTTGTAAAACACAAATCTCCAACGTCGCTGCGGTTGGAATAAGGTCCTGCAAAAACGGAACCAACGACGACTGAAGAGAATCGTTCTACGTGACAGGAGTGTTCTCAGATTGTTGCAGATTTCAGTGCTGCGCCATCGAAATGTGTCAGCATGCGAATCATTCAACGAAACATCATTGCTATGGGCTTTTGGAGCCGAAGGACCACTTGTGTACCCTTGATGACACCACGACACAAAGCTTTACGCCTCTCCTGGGCCCGTTAAGTCCTATATTGGACTGTTGATGACTGGAAACATGTTGCCTGGTCGGATGTGCCTCATTTCTAATTGTATCGAGCGGAAGGAGATGTACGGCTATGGAGACATCATGAATCGAAGCCCCTGCATGTTAACAGTGGATTGTTCAAACTGGTGAAGGCTCTATAACGGTGTGGAGCGTGTGCAGTTGAAGTGATGGGGACCCCTGATATGCCTAGCTATGACTCTGACAAGTGATATACATAAGCATCCTGTCTGATCACTTGCATCCATTCATGTCCAATGTGCATTCCGACGGACTTGGCCAATTCCAGCAGGACAATGCGACACTCGTCCATAATTGCTACAGAGTGGCTCTTCTGAGTTTAAAGACTTCTGCTGGCCACCAAACACCCCAGACATGAACACTGTTGAGCGTATGTGGGATGCCTTGCAACATGCTGTTCAGAAGAGATCTCCACCCCCTCGCACTGTTATGAACTAATGTACAGCCGTGCAGGATTCGTGGTGTCAATTCTAACCAGCTATACTGCAGAAATTAGGCGAGTCCGTGTTACGTACAGGATATTAGGCAGGCATACCAGTTTCTTTGGCTCTTCAATGGTGGACGACTGCATATACCTATTTGCATTATCCAGGATATTGCTACAGCTTGAGTGCGGTAAGTGTGAATTTTAACGGTCACACGACATGCAGATGCTGCTGTTTACAAACCATAAAATGTTCCCGTCAGTTTTTCTCTTTGTAAGTCCCATCATAGAGCTCAGGTCCGCAGTATAGAAAGTGCAATAATAATTACTTAGTAGCCTAAAGAAAAAGGGTGCAGTTCCACAGTTCTTCTAATATTTTAAGTGTATACAATCTCCCACAACATAAGCCATGAAAGATGTAGGCAAGGATTGTTGATGGAGAACTGGTACCAACTAGTAAAAATTAAATAAACGGAGATAGAAAGTGACACACGGTGATGCATGGTAAATATAAGGAATAGTTCGTGAAGCTAGCGAGGGCCAGTAATCAGAGCAGATAACTCCAAATTTCAACTAACTGAAATCAGTCTCAGGAGCAGGAGTAGCGCGTTTTCACTCATGCTCAAACTTAAGTGCTATCTGTCAGATACATTGCTCAAATATGAGACTGACGGCCAACTACAATTTATTACGAAGTTACATCAAGAACACAAGTTGATGGTCAAGATGGATCTGTATCTAAAAGAAAGCCACGAACAGCGGTTCATGTGGCGGTTTCAGTATTATCATCGTTCCTACATAATTTTTGTCATCACATGCAGCATTGGTTCCCGTGAAGGTATCAATTTTATCTTCGATTTTGGATAGTGATGAAGCTCACTGTGCTGTCTTCAAGTGAGCACTGTGCATGCAAAATGCACAGTCAAACAGATTCCACAAAGTTCCACTTCTATGACCTCAGTGTGTGTAGTGTACGTCATAGAGTGTCTCGTACTCAATTTATAATAGTGACGGAATGTAATGTCATCGGCAGATCTAAATTTTTATCCCAGTGGACGAGGCTCAGGAACTCCAGGTATCTGAGAATAGAAGGTTACGATATGAGTGGTTTGTGTTAATCTCTCATCGAAGAAGATCTCTCATCAGAAGACGCACTAGGAGGACTGTGTGTCATTTGACAGGCTGTGTTCGTACAACGTTACATAAGTTAAAGAACTCCAATCACGGAATACAGTCGCAGAAACGTAAATACAACTCCAAAAATTACAAACTTGATTTCTAGTTCACAAAGGAGAGGCCAATTATGTTTATTAAGCGACGAAGAAGTCACTTTCAGTCAATATATTTTTTATATTGCTGAAAAAACTGCACACATATTACATTACTATGTTGTATAAAAACTCATGTTACACGGAAAGTTTGGTATATCGGTAAGTATTTGCGCTTGTGCTCATCCACTGAGCATATACAGGGGGCTTCACAATTCCAGTTACAGGATTCTAAGGGATTGAGTAGTAGAGGTTTGATGCGGAACCCATGTCCGAAAGCATGCTGTTTGCATACAGAATCAGTCTGAAGCTCGAATCTCATTTGCATCTATCGCATCAAGGTACGCACACAAACTGAGAAGCCTGCCACCAGTCTCTATTGCTGCATGGTCCATCTTACTTACAAACTAACTGTGCATTGAGTAAATTAAATAGATACATTTCACATCAGATTCTGTATATTCAGAACATTACCATTTGTTTGATATGCATATCGAGTTGATTAAATTGTTACCCGAAAAGTCGTCATAAATGACCTTTAATTATTCGCCATCCCTATGATTTGAGATCACCGTCGGCTTGCCTAACCGCTGGGATATGGGCTCGTAGGGGCTGTCGAATTTTCTGGGTTGTAATTTGAATAACTATACAATATCTCGAGATGTCGAATTCAGACGACGGCTATTTGACGCCCAAGAAAACGAGAGTGCCCGCCTGTTTTCGTGGAAGTTTCCGCCTGCTCAGTAGTCCCTGGGAGGCGTCCACTGACCGCTGTACATGGGAGCTAAAGTAATAGCAGCTTTGGTTAGGCTGGCAATACGGCCTTCTTCTTGTAGGCGGAAGCTTACTGTGTCGAGCGCTCCTTGGGCACAAAAGTGTCAAGAGATGCCATGATCTCCCTGTTATAGCCAGCTGATAGAGCTGAATAAAGGTGTGTGGTTACGACGATCGTTAGTTCGGGACAAGCTGCCATCTTAGCGTCAGTGTGCACTATTTGTGCACAGTCTGCCAGCATGAGGCTGTACGGTCCTTGGCGGCAAACTGTTGTCTCTTCATAAGCAGATACTACTGTTTCCACAGCACAAGATTTTCCCATATGATTTTCTCTTTGTAACTCCCACCACCGAATCCACCTCCATAACCAAACCGAGCTCTTCCCCACACAAAGTGCGCTTGTAATCACTTATCAGTCTGAAGAAAGAGCGCGCAGTTAAGAAGTTCCCATAATACACTCCTGGAAATTGAAATAAGAACACCGTGAATTCATTGTCCCAGGAAGGGGAAACTTTATTGACACATTCCTGGGGTCAGATACATCACATGATCACACTGACAGAACCACAGGCACATAGACACAGGCAACAGAGCATGCACAATGTCGGCACTACTACAGTGTATATCCACCTTTCGCAGCAATGCAGGCTGCTATTCTCCCATGGAGACGATCGTAGAGATGCTGGATGTAGTCCTGTGGAACGGCTTGCCATGCCATTTCCACCTGGCGCCTCAGTTGGACCAGCGTTCGTGCTGGACGTGCAGACCGCGTGAGACGACGCTTCATCCAGTCACAAACATGCTCAATGGGGGACAGATCCGGAGATCTTGCTGGCCAGGGTAGTTGACTTACACCTTCTAGAGCACGTTGGGTGGCACGGGATACATGCGGACGTGCATTGTCCTGTTGGAACAGCAAGTTCCCTTGCCGGTCTAGGAATGGTAGAACGATGGGTTCGATGACGGTTTGGATGTACCGTGCACTATTCAGTGTCCCCTCGACGATCACCAGTGGTGTACGGCCAGTGTAGGAGATCGCTCCCCACACCATGATGCCGGGTGTTGGCCCTGTGTGCCTCGGTCGTATGCAATCCTGATTGTGGCGCTCACCTGCACGGCGCCAAACACGCATACGACCATCATTGGCACCAAGGCAGAAGCGACTCTCATCGCTGAAGACGACACGTCTCCATTCGTCCCTCCATTCACGCTTGTCGCGACACCACTGGAGGCGGGCTGCACGATGTTGGGGCGTGAGCGGAAGACGGCCTAACAGTGTGCGGGACCGTAGCCCAGCTTCATGGAGACGGTTGCGAATGGTCCTCGCCGATACCCCAGGAGCAACAGTGTCCCTAATTTGCTGGGAAGTGGCGGTGCGGTCCCCTACGGCACTGCGTAGGATCCTACGGTCTTGGCGTGCATCCGTGCGTTGCTGCGGTCCGGTCCCAGGTCGACGGGCACGTGCACCTTCCGCCGACCACTGGTGACCACATCGATGTACTGTGGAGACCTCACGCCCCACGTGTTGAGCAATTCGGCGGTACGTCCACCCGGCCTCCCGCATGCACACTATATGCCCTCGCTCAAAGTCCGTCAACTGCACATACGGTTCACGTCCACGCTGTCGCGGCATGCTACCAGTGTTAAAGACTGCGATGGAGCTCCGTATGCCACGGCAAACCGGCTGACACTGACGGCGGCGGTGCACAAATGCTGCGCAGCTAGCGCCATTCGACGGCCAACACCGCGGTTCCTGGTGTGTCCGCTGTGCCGTGCGTGTGATCATTGCTTGTACAGCCCTCTCGCAGTGTCCGGAGCAAGTATGGTGGGTCTCACACACCGGTGTCAATGTGTTCTTTTTTCCGTTTCCAGGAGTGTATTTTATACCCTTACAGTTTCCCATAATACAAGGAATATAGGACTCTAGGCAAGGATTATTGATGGGGAACTGACAGTAGGTAGCAAAAATAAAAAATTAAAAAGAATAGGAGAGAGAAAGTGACAGGTGGTGGTGCACAGTGAAAATGAGGAATAGTTCTCCAAGCTAGAGGGGGGTGGGGGTGGGGTGGGGTGGGCTGGGCAGTAATCAGAGTAGACAACTGCTAATTTCAGTGAACAGCTGTCGGTCTCTAGAGTGGTACTGGCGCGTACTCACTGATGCTAAAATTTAGAGGTGTCTGGCATTTACATGGCTGAAATCTCAGACTGGCAACCAGCTTGAATTCACTTTTAGTAGCGTCAGTAGTCATGCTGATGATTCAGCACGCAATAGAGCTGGCGCTATTTAAGATGATACCGGAGTAGTCGTTTGAAGTGCCCTACCCGGGCTTCTGTTACCGTTGACGCTAATGAATAAAGATCACTTTGTTTCCCTCCACGTACTTTTCCGTAGTTAAAAGGCTGGAACGTTTTAATCTTTACTGTTCATACGACTGAATGCTTTATATTCGATAAATTGGTCCTGCAGTAAGAAGGTATAGGACCCTTCTTTCATAATTTACGCTCATCTATCAGGCTATCTCGCTAGTCTGTTATGATTTATTGAGAAACAGTACGGCAGATTTCGCCAGGGGAGATGCATTTTATCTTGTCTGTTGCTTCTATCTGTTGTACTACTTATTACATTAATTAACCACCAATTGAACCAGCCGGCCGCGGTGGTCTAGCGGTTCTGGCGCTGCAGTCCGGAACCGCGGGACTGCTACGGTCGCAGGTTCGAGTCCTGCCTCCGGCATGGGTGTGTGTGGTGTCCTTGGGTTAGTTAGGTTTAAGTAGTTCTAAGTTCTAGGGGACTTATGACCTAAGATGTTGAGTCCCATAGTGCTCAGAGCCAGAGAGAGCCACCAATTGAACCCCTGCTAGAGGAGAATTAGTGCGGTGCCAGCCCCGATAGGGATAACAGCCGACAGGTGGGTGAATGACGAACCTCAACGGTTACAGGAAAACAGACAGATCGTCCACACCAGTATGTAATTTGCCATATCTCTGCGAATTAATCTTATTAGTATTCACACCATTGTCTGCAGCAGCCAACAACCTCTACAAGTCCTTGTAATTACGACATCACATTCAGATTTCATCCGGCTACAGCAACGGCTGCTAGATGGTACGTTCGCTACTTGGAGGAATTACAGGTGCTCCAAGGTGGGGGAGGGGGGGGGGCGGCACTCTCGGCTTTGAAGAGGACTCCTTCGTTGCTAAGAAGACAAAAACACGGAGAGTATTCGAATGCCCACGCCATGGGCTCCTGTGTAACAAAAAAGTCTGTGTTTCTACCATGAAGAGGAAGCTTTTGAAGTGACTCGATTTGCAAACTATTTTTACATCCAAAAGGTTCTTTCCACAACATAGACTCACAACTCTATGTGTTACGCCTCCTCTACAACAAATGCATGCCTTTGATAGTAATTGTGTAACACCCCGTACAATAAATGAGAATCCCAATGTAATGTGAACTGCATTATGAGCGCATTAGTCCATGTAGAATATTCTTAAATTACTTGGCCGTTAGAGGATGGCGGTAATGTAGTTGGGTTGGGTGAAGAACTTTGGAATAGCGTGTTGACAAGGTGTCAAGCAAATCTGCTAAGTTCTTAATTCCATCCATCCATCGTTGATGAAATATTACTTATTTTACCATGATAGTAACCAGCTATACATAATTTCCACTGCAGAGACCGCAATAGGTGCTGTAATACGGACATAGCAGATATAATCTCGTTAATTTAAAAGTACTGAAAAGTAATATTTATTTAAAGTTTGATATTCCAATATGATGAGTGTGCAGGTAGCGACTTCCAAGTATAATGAAATTCGTCGGCTATGACTATGGACGGGGTACCTACCAAGTCATCCACGAATGATATTTCCAGTATTTCTTCTCTTATGAGTCTCGTAAATGTCGCCTTTGACTGTTTGTCAGGGAAAATGCTGCTCTTCAGGCTTATGTAGGCGAAGATCATCTTCTAGAAACCCTAGTAAATCTGTAGTCGGAACATATTTTAAGTTATGGTGACTGCAGATTTTCTTCGGCACATTGCCGTGGGCAGATGTAATATCAGATGCTGACGTGGCCTTCCATATTACCCTGCACGCCAGAGTGCCAGATCCTGTTGGTTTCACTAGGAAATCACAGGTACACGACTGTTTCGTGAGCAATATGCCGAGTTGGAGGGGATGTAGACGGGTAGCACACGAAAAGTATACAAGTCAAATACTGGCAGCAGCGTGCCAAACCTCATTATGCGGTAAGGGATAAGGGTATCGAATGAAATCAGAATTTCTCGCAAACGTATGCTACGTGGGAAATGTACAAGTGCGGAGACAATGACTGACGAGAAAAATCACTTGAAGAGCTGCTCCTAAGTTGTACTGAGGACGTGAGAACTGTTCGTAGCACGTCAGATTTTATGAAAGACTGAGGCGAAACGTTCCGTCGAGCGTATCACCAATATAGAGATCGAGGGGCATATTGAATAACCAACGAAATGTAACATTCGATGAGTCGGTTCATGGAAGGTCAGAAGTAAGAACGTGTAGGTGATTTAGAAAACCAGGAAAGACAACTATCAAGGCTCTGTCTAGGTACAGCAGCGATCAGTGAAAGAAAATAGAACGAAGTTATGAATTTGAGGCCAAGCGAGTAGCTTTGTTATGACAAAGATGTTAGGGGAGAGAGTGCATTACTATGTTCAGTGGTAAGATTTTTCTCATTAGAATAGACAGTAATTCAACGCCGACAGCAATATTCACATTTGCATGCCGACCTTACAAGGTTTATATGAAGAGGTGAGGAACGTGTATAAGAGTTTTGCAAAGGCAATTCAGTATGTAAAGAGAGAAGATAATGTGTCATGGTGATTCGGCATGCAGTACTAACGGAAGGAACCGGAGAGAGTTATAAGAGAAAATGGGCTCATTAATCTGAATGAGAGAGGGGCAATACAAGGTTCAGCAATAAATTTTAGTAACGGGAAAAACCTGTTTAAATATGACGAGAGGAGACGGCGTACTTCGGAAAGGCCTAGAGACATAGCTACATAGATTACAGGCCGAAAGACATAGATTACATCATAGTCAGACAGTGATTCCGCAATCAGTTATTAGATTACATGTCATGCCTAGATACAGATACAGACATCGACCACAATTCAGTAGTGGTGAGGAGGAGATTGAATAAGGGGCAGCAAATGAAAACGGGGCAGGAGGAGAGAAATTAAGTAAGCAATTTATTATTTCAAAACAGGCCTACATAGCTTTTAATATATTTATCCCACTGCGAGACGAGATGGTCAGTCCGTTGGTGAAAAATTTTTGCAGTTGGCTGCCGTAATAAAACTGTTTATGGTGAGATAAATGTACGAACTCATCCTGGATCGTATGAAACGACTGATTCCCAAATTGAAGATTGTAAGTCCTGGTATTCACTGCCACATGCCTATACGGAAATTCAAAACTTCAACATATATAAACACTTTATGTAATTACTATAATGATTATGAACTTCTTAAAAAGATAAGCAAGGATAAACAATTATTTGTACTTTATTTTTGTAGTGTGCGTTTCAAAAATCGTTTTGCAAAGACAGATCAATAAAAAGTAGTGTGTTCTATTCAACTACAGAACTCCACCACTGTTCATATTATTTAAGAAAATGAAGCCGAGCATCCTGTAGCGCATTCTAAAAGTTACTTTTCAGAATGAACTATCAGCCTACAACATTCAACAACGAAGGACAATATGAGATGAGTACTATAAAAACTGTTTATTCTGCTGTTGCTACCTTTGTCTGCAGTGAGTCACAATCACAGTGTGCCAAGTGCCGTGAAAATGCGAACAGCTGCCCAAATTTAAACTTACTTCAAAATTAATAAATCGGTTTTTCGGTTATAAGAGTTTGGTGAAAGTGAGAATATGGTGGTATCGTCCACGACTTCCTGTTGGGGAAATGTGAATTCTTTGTTGACTATTTTCTTGTTGCAGATGAAATATGCGTATACTGTGAAAATTTTATATGAACAATCAGTCAAATATAAACCACAGTTACAAAGCAGCTACAATAACACAGAAGGGATTTCGCAACTATCAAGAAGAAAAGTATGAAAAATAAAAAGTGAGGTGAGCAACTAACAACGTCGACGTCCAACCATTATTTTTCTTTAGGGGGCTACATAATAATTAACAATGACGGTTACTGAACAGGAATCTGAAACAGGGGGGGGGGGGGGGGTGTTAATAAAGCATGGGAGACTTAAGTAGTGTCGTGAAACAAGAAAAGAATGTCTTATTAATGAAGCAGTTGAACAGGAAAAAAGGCACTACTAGAATATGTACTTCCTTAAAATGAGATAATAATAATAATAACGTAAGTACCATGATAGTATTATTAATAAAACTGAGTAATCAACAGCAATCAGGCAATATGGATCAGTTTGCAAATATTAATGACCAACTTGAATATCAGAAACAAGAAAGTAAGAACCAGTTCAAAGAATTCGGTCATTAAATCGTAGCATTATCAGTAAAATATAGCTCAACTAAACCATACGAATCAAAACATCGAGAGGTCAGATGTTCAAGAAGAGTCTGCTGATCCAAGATGAAACAAATCCTACTGAAATTTAACACTGAAGCGAAAAATACCAAAGATAAAGCCACTAAAGATAGAGAAAAAAAGAAAATTGCTTTCGAAAAAGTGCATGTGGATACAATCACTGTTGACGAAAGACAAACAGTCGAATTACGACTTTGGAAACTAATGTTGATACTAAACTGGAACATACTGAAAGCACTTTGTCGAACAGGTGAAGACAGTAGACAGCAAATTCAGAGAAAATGTATTATTAAGTAACAACAAAACCTGCACCTTAGAAAGTAGTTTTTCTTTTCTGCACAAAAAGGTTGAAGAACTGTCCAGTGATGAAGGTAATAGAAATCTTGTTCAGAATGGTGCAGTACAAAAAGTTGCATTTCAGACTGGACTAGGAATCTACAACAACAACGATAGGGCAATACAGGGTATGAGATGAGTACTATAAAAACCGTTAATTTAAAATGAACCATTGCTACCTCTCTCTGCAGTGTGTCACTAACTCAGCTTGCCAAGTTCAGTGAAAATGTGACCAGCCGCCTAAATTGAAATTATTTCAAAATTAATAAATCGATTTTGGGTCATAAGAGAGTTGTTGCTGTCAGACAGCGGTACCGTGATTGTACCCAGGGCTGCACCTCTATGACAGAATAAAATCAACGTCCAAAAATATGGAAATCACAAGTTAACAAACCAGTATTGTATGGAGGATGTGTAAGTGGTACCCAGCGAAGCTTCTGCAGTGCAGTGTAATCATCCAGCCAACAAAATGTTACGATTACCCTACAGAGGTTTCGCTGGTAAGTCCTTATGCATCCTTCATATAGGCCTCATTTCTCCTGATAGGTTTCCATGTTTCTTGAACTCTGAAGATAGTCATGTGCCCCTCAGGATTTGATTTGAACGAAGAGATTCCGCCTGAGTACCTTCAAGGTTCCGTAAGCAACTGCACCCATATTTTCATGAAGGCATGGATCGTGTTGCCTTTCAATGCGATAAATGGATTTACAGTGATGGTGAATGCTCTTAAAATGATAAGCAACTGACTTACTTTTCACTGTCTGTCTCGTTTCCATTTGACTGCCACTTATAGCTTGAAAGAATAGTCAGAAAGTATCGACGTGGCAGATGTAGGTTACTGCAGTCATGAATATGTTAGTAGCTATTTCAGTTGAAGAGGATTAGTTGCATTTAAAAAGAACAGTCACTGATGATGGAAAGAGTGAAATGCGTACGAGAAAAGAAACTGCGAAAGAGTGTTTCGTAACACAAGTAAAACTTCAGTCGATCAGCGTAGGAAGAAGTAATAATGACTTCAGCGGAAGACAGGAATACAGCAATATGCGTCACTTAGGTGTGAAATAAATATGATGTGTCGGGAAGTCAAGTCGGAATTTGCGGTGTAACGACGTATTAGTTTTCGTTTGATATATGACCATGTGCAGACTTCGTCACCTACGTCAGTTACAACTCACTTCAAAAATGATTCATATTCTTTTTAAATTGTCATAGAATGGTTCTTGAACGAAACTGTAAAACATCAGTTGAGTCGTGTGCAGAGAATTACATCACTTGTGCCAATTGGTTTTCGTAACTTTTTCGAATTCAAATTTCGTTTGTTTCTCCTCAGAAAATTATATCGACACACGTTATCTTGATCTAATCGATATCAGAATCACACATTAAATAAACTTTTTGGATTCAAAGTTTCGGCCAACGCTGTCTGAATCAATAATCTTGTCAAATATATTATTAATCCGTTCACATAACTCTTCATAAATAAATCTTCAAGACACGTGTTTCAGCTTTAGTAGCATACACTATTTTATTAGCTTCCTACACATACAGATGTGAACTTGAGCGTTGACAGACAGTGACTAACATCTCAATAAGATTAAGCTCATTATGACGTCATTGTTGTACAAAAAGAGTATAAAAATTCATTTTTAATTTTTTAGAAACACGACGCAACAACTCGGTTCCAGGATCTTCTGTTGCTCCTTGGCTGTCGACCTGCGACGTATAGCGGCCAGCAATTTCCTCTCTGGTCGCGGCAACGAAGATGCTGTCCCCGTTCGTTGCGCCGATCTCTCCGTACATGAAACACATAAAAAAAAATACAAAACTTTTAGATAATTCACATTTATTACAAATAATAAGAAAACACATAAACAAAACTAAATTAACTTATAGTCACCTGCAAACTGGGCTGACTTGGTGGATGGGTGACGTTTAATTTCGTCCCACTACATACCCCACCCACAAGCTCAGTTTGTCAGGTTTTAGCCGAAATTAAAATTGTTCAATATACAATATTTAACTGTTAATACATTTTCCTCACATTTTACGTAACCTAGAGTCCTTGCTATTAGAGAGATTTAATCCTTTTAATACGATATCGTTGTGACTATTTGTCATTTACTCTTAATTGTGCTCTTATGGTAATTCGTAACCGAATATAGGGAGATTGCTCCTCTTCAGTTAATAGTTGCTAATAAATACTAATTTAGTACGTTCTTTAACGTTGTACATTAGGACAGAGCGTTCAAATTGTGATAGATTAGTTTCAGTTTCATTTATTTACTAGAGTTATTCTTTTCAAGAATGTATATTACTAATAAGTTTCTCACAATAACTAATAGTACTATTTACTTTACGTCATTCTCTTCCCTAATGCCTTATTTATGCCTGAGGTCAAGAAGAAATCAAGCAAAACTTTCTTTAGAATCTCGGCACGGCTCTCTTTACCTTCGGACACCTTGTTGGGTAATGGCCATTTATTTAGGAGAAACAAGCGAGAGAGCCCCATTTGGTGTGTTCTATATTAACACTATTACAAACCTCTATTAAAGGCACTCTGCTATGTTCTCGTGAGCCATATAGCTCTGGACGCCCATGATCCCTAAAACTATTAACCATCCCCTTTGGTTCCTACTATCCGAGTAAATTTAAAATATGCAAAATTCCTTTTGACCTAAGAGCAAAGTTTCTTCCATATAAATCCCCCTTTGGGTTATCTTTCTCTTTTTGAAGTACCAGTAGATTATTGTAGAACACATGTTTAAGCTTTCTGTCATTTATTTAAAATAACACGTAACTATCACGAAAAACTTCACATGAATAAACTATGAACGCTCTTCCGTGTATAACATATACTAAATATTAACTTATTTAGGAATGAAGGGTTTCATTTGATCAACACTATATAATCCTTTAATTACACCTGATGAAGGTTCCATAAAAAGTAATGCTTTGGGATGTACAATCTTATGTACAACATATGGACCTTCAAAGATAAAGAAGAATTTTCTACATTCCTTATCGATCTTAGAACTTTTAGGATGAGATCGTACTAGCACAAGATCTCCTACCTGAAATGAGGGTTCTACAGCCTGTTGATTATAACTTTTAATTCTCCGTTCGGCATTTTTTACAATCTGTTCGCAAACTTTTTCGTCTGGAATATCTTGTTGTATCTCATTCACTGGTGGCCAAGGTAAAGCATCTAGTAAAGGCTCACCTATAATTCGTTTGCCTAAAATTTCTATAGGTGATAATCCCGTCGTTAGGTGAGGCAATTCATTTAATATCTTTTCGAATTCAGGCATTAGTTTGGCCCACCGAGTATGTTTATGTGCACAATAAGTTCTACATAATCGTCCTAATTCTTTCATGACTCTTTCTACTAAATTACTTTGAGGGTGATATTTCGAAATTAAGATATGTTTGATTCCATATTGTCTTATCATATCTTGAAATCTTTGACTAATAAAGGCACTACCGTTGTCAGACATAAGTCGTTTAGGAATGCCCCAGTTAACAAAGTAATTTCGGCTGAGGCAGCGTATAACGCTTGCTGTATTCGCTCGTTTCAAAGTATACAGTTTCACATGTTTGGACCAACATTCCATTACAACAAACACATATGTTAATCCTCCTGAACTCCGAGGCAGAGGGCCGAAAAAATCTAATGATAGTAGATCCCACAAACCTCGAGGAATTACAGCATATAATTTATAACGCTTGGATTTGTTATTAACTTTAACCTTTTGACAGGTTTCACAAGCCCTAATAATACTTCTCACAATACGGGACATATTTTTGAAATAATAATACTTCATTAGATGTTTAATACATTTATGAATTCCAAAATGCCCGTAACCTTCATGAATATAAGTAATTAACTCGTCCACAACAGTTTTCGGAATGCAGATTTTCCATCTCTGGTGTTCCCTCTGTGCTTTCCAATACAACAAGTCGTTAAAATATAACCACACACCCCGGGTGTTAACTGCTTCGTCCCCATTATTAAGGTTTTGTATAATTCGTAGAATAACATTTTTCTTTCCTTTATGTAATACGGTAACCTACTACTTAGGACTCGTATTAGATGACTTTCAATTAATTTAGCACGGTTTAAATTCCATTCAAAATAATTCCTATAACCTCTCCACCGTTTAGAATATGGAGGAGGGGCTAACAACTCTAAAGTTAAGTGTTGTTGTTTTCGTCTTGACCAATAATTTTGTTTAAACTGCTTAACAAAATCATCCCAATCCCTGAATTCATTTCTATGCAGTACTGCCCATTCCGCAGCTTCTGCTTCTAAATGTCCTATTACAAATTGAATGCGTTTTTCATTACTCCATTTAGGAGATAATGATGTTTCAAAAGCTTTTATAAAGATTATAGGGTGCAGTTCGCCTCCTGGTTTGAATACAGGAAATCGACTTGCTACATTTGAATTTGTTGTTATGTCATCCAGACATTCTGCGAGAGAAATAGTCGGATTTTGTTTAGCTGGCAGAGACGGAGTTGCATCGGATTGGCTTGTCGTGACTGCCTTATTCATATTGTTGTCGTCCGAGCTAGCAAATTCGATGCGACTGTTGTCTCTGATTATGTTATTACCTCTGCTACCTGAAATGTTCTCGTTATTATCTAATTCCGATAACCGTTTAGTAATTTCCTGTATCCGCAGTTCTGTATTGGATACGCGATTAGCTAATATCGATTCTTCACTGTGTTCACGATGTGAACGCTCTGTACCTTCATCAATGTTATTATCTTTGGCAGTCTCAAGGTTACTGCATATTTCAGTAATTAAAGATTTCATGTTTTCGATTTCGGTATGGTCCTTTTCTACTTCATGAGTTAATGTCTCTAATTCTACATTATCTATTGAAGAAATCTCTACAGGTTTGGTAGAGACCTCTTTAATAGATTTCAATAATTCTCTGCGAACAGTTTCTGTTTGCATAGAAAATTCATCTCGTAACATATCGTTATTTTTCTGTATTTCATTTACAACTAAGATATTGACACTATCTAGTCTCTCGGATAAGTCAGTAATATCGTGTCGCATGCGAGCTTTTTCCTCGCGCGATTCCTGGATATGTTCTTCTAACCTTTTACAATTATCAGCAATCTTATTACTAAGTCCTACTAATTTTTCCTGCATTTCAACTTTAGAAGACTCTATTTTATCACTTAATTCTCGACTGGTTTCATTAAGATATTCCTGCAACCTGTCTGTTGATTTTGTTAGCTCCCCTTTAAGTCTAGCAGTAGATTCCTCGTTAGACTGTTTTAATTCCTGTTCTAGTTCCTGTTTCAATCTAGCAGTAGATTCCTCATTAGACTGTTTTAATCTAGCCATAGATTCTTCGTTAGACTGTTTCAATTCCTCTTTTAATCTAGCAGTAGATTCTTCGTTAGACTGTTTTAATTCAGCTAGGAAATCCCCGTTAGATTGTTTTAATTTAGCTATCGCCCTAAAAAGGGATCTCATGCTCCTATCGGACATAGATTGCTCTTCGTCTGACATTTCACTTCCCGACATTATTGTAAGATATTAACTATTTACACACGCAGACTTGTAATCAACAATCCTATAAAAGCACACTTCCTATGTACAACACTCCACTTCCAACTTGAAACAAACTCACCGGACACTAATATTGTAATTTGTAGTTCTCGATGATCAGTGTGCTGCTATGGGCTGCAGATGTAACAGCCGTCGATGCAGCCGCTGAGATGCTGCGACCCCGCTTCCGCAACCGGCCGGACGCTGAGTCGAACACCGGAAACGTCGCTGGCTACAACCACGCCCGGCACCGCCGTAGACAGGCGAAGCCCTCAGCAACACCTCTAATACCAGCCGGAGGAACGCCCCGCAGCTGACGTACTGGGCCTATTAGTTTAGGGAGAAAAAAGGTTGTCGGGGTTTGCAGCGTTCAGCTGCTGCCCAACAGATGCGCCTTCTCGTGGAACAACTGCGTGACCGTACTGCTTGGCTGCGGCTCCGTCAGATGCCCACACCCACGAAGTCGCCGCTGGCTGGTGAAGGCTCCACGAAAACTCGCGTTGACTTCCGAAGGACTCTTGATGTTTTGTTTCGTACCTGTGTGCCTTATTTGCACACAAGTCCTGTTTCTAAGGTCGCCACGGTGCGGTGTAACGACGTATTAAGTTTTCGTTTGATATATGACCATGTGCAGACTTCGTCACCTACGTCAGTTACAACCCACTTCAAAAATGATTCATATTCTTTTTAAATTGTCATAGAATGGTTCTTGAACGAAACTGTAAAACATCAGTTGAGTCGTGTGCAGAGAATTACATCACTTGTGCCAATTGGTTTTCGTAACTTTTTCGAATTTAAATTTCGTTTGTTTCTCCTCAGAAAATTATATCGACACACGTTATCTTGATCTAATCGATATCAGAATCACACATTAAATAAACTTTTTGGATTCAAAGTTTCGGCCAACGCTGTCTGAATCAATAATCTTGTCAAATATATTATTAATCCGTTCACATAACTCTTCATAAATAAATCTTCAAGACACGTGTTTCAGCTTTAGTAGCATACACTATTTTATTAGCTTCCTACACATACAGATGTGAACTTGAGCGTTGACAGACAGTGACTAACATCTCAATAAGATTAAGCTCATTATGACGTCATTGTTGTACAAAAAGAGTATAAAAATTCATTTTTAATTTTTTAGAAACACGACGCAACAACTCGGTTCCAGGATCTTCTGTTGCTCCTTGGCTGTCGACCCGCGACGTATAGCGGCCAGCAATTTCCTCTCTGGTCGCGGCAACGAAGATGCTGTCCCCGTTCGTTGCGCCGATCTCTCCGTACATGAAACACATAAAAAAAAATACAAAACTTTTAGATAATTCACATTTATTACAAATAATAAGAAAACACATAAACAAAACTAAATTAACTTATAGTCACCTGCAAACTGGGCTGACTTGGTGGATGGGTGACGTTTAATTTCGTCCCACTACAAATTGCAGCAAAATTGAAAAACCTGATTGTCGTCGGAAGAAATGATGCAGCATAATAATAGCCAGAATACCTTTCGGCGAAATTAAAAGCAGCAGCATTAAGTGTGCTATGGAAATTATGTAGACAAACGGAGATGAGAGAGTGGATAATTGGAGGGAGTACATTGAAGAAATTTAGCACGATGAGGGATGTCTCATGACGTATTGGAATACGAGAAAGGTTTTGATATGGAGTACAAAGGGCAGACAGTATTATTTTAAGAGTGTAAGAGCGCTTTGGAAGATCGAATAAGGCAGAAAGGATGGACAACAACTGAAGGTAGTGTACAGAATCTGTACGACTGAAGACAGAAGAAAAATATTATCCACACAGTACCGAAGGTAGCATTTGAAGGTTAGTGCACAAATGCGAGAACTGTCTCACTGTCAGTAGAGGAACGAAAAAGATACTTGATGTTCTGTCAGGTGACGTTCAGTCGAACGTTCAAAAATTTTAAGACGTTGCGGTTGGAAATTGAAGGAAGACTCAAATCACATTCATCTGATTAGACGCCCTAGCAACTGCATTCCACAGTGTAACATGTACATGAAATAAATGTTAGATACGTTGAGAAATAACGGAGTAGGCTATTGGAAAGATGGTCAATGTACAATATTCACAAAACCCAAGTAGGACGAAAGCCGTAGCGAGAGAAATGAGATCAGCGAGTACCTTAACATCAGAATACGTGACCACAAAGTAGATGAAGTTAAGGAATTCTGTTACGTTGGAAACAACGTAACACTCGATGGACGGAAGTTGGAGGACACAAAAAGCACACTAGCCCTAGCAAAGAGGGCATTCCTTGCCGAAAGCAGTAATTCAGGTAAAGGAAGAAATTTCAGCGAATGAATGTGGAGCACAGAATTTTATGAATGTGAATTACGAACTGTGAGAACACATTTAAAGACGACAATTGAAGCGCTTGAGAATTTGTGTTGCAGAAAGGAGGGGAAAGTTAGGGAGACTGATAAGATTAGGTATGAATATCACCGCAGTTGCGACGAAGAAAAGAACTTATGGAAAACACTGATAAGAAGATGGGACTGGCTAGTAGGGCACCTTTACGACATCAGGGCATAACCTCCATGGTACTAGAGGGATCTGGAGAGAGTGAAATCCGTAGAGGTATCCAGAGATTAAAATTATCTAACCAATAATATACGACGGTAGGTGAAGTCCTACGCCGCTATCATGTTGGCGCTTCACTTCAGGAAACATGACTCAAAAAGAGGGAGGGGGACAAAACTTCCGGGTATTTAATGTAACAGTTGATAATAAAGAAAGTAAGTATTTCAATATGTAATCTTGGAATGTTACTCTGAGAGCTGGAAGGATCTGGGAACGAAAAATCATAGTTTCAATGTGTGGAAGAAAAACACAGAAAATATTGTGCGGAAGGCGAACCAAAGAGTGCGTTTTCTTTGCAGAAAATTTAGATTCAATAGACCTACTAAAGAGACTGCCTGCACTACGCTAATCCGTCCCCTTTTGGAGTATTGCGGCGCGGTGTGGGTCCTTACCAGAAAATATTAACGGAATACACCGAGAGTGTTCAAAGACTGGCAGCATGTATTATATTATTGAGAACTAGGGGACAGAGTGTGACAGACATTATATAGGATTTGTGGTGGACATTAATAAAACAAAGGCGTTTCTCGTTGCAGCGGAATCTTCTCACGAAAATTTAATCACCATCTTTCCCCTCTGAATGCGAAAATATTTTGTTGACGCCGACTACATAGGGAGAAACGAACATCATAATACTCCAGGGGAATCAGAGCTCAGACGGAGAGATATAGGTGTTAGTTTTTTCCACAGTGGAATAACAGAGAATTGTATAGTGAAGAAGGTTCGATGAACCCTCTTCCAGGCACTAAGTGTGATTTGCAGTGCAGCCATGTAGATGTATACGTAGATATAACCTGGTATACAGGAGCACGTCTATGGAATTCGCGGTTGAAGAATAGTGGCTGTTTCGTACGTTATCTACGCCATTTTCAGCACCGTAAGGACGTACGTTCCTGTTCCCGAATAGCAGACTCTGCCCTGTCACCCATCGATCGGCTGCCAATAACGTCAGAGCTGATAGAGGAGAAGTCGCAAAGCCCCAATTACCGTCATGTGCAGAACGGCACGCGTATGATTGACGCCGGTAATTTCCTCATGTGGAACTTAATTTAATCGACACCCTGACACGACCTCTATTAACGAGCTGACGTAATCTCGCGTCCGTCACTCTTTCACAAATTAAGCTGACACTATACTATAATTCCCCTGGCAGCTAACGTCAGAAAGTCTAATATAAGCCAGCAGTTTTACGTGCAGTGCGCAGTCTCTCAGCAGAGGCAGCAAAAAAAATTCAGAATAGACTTTCTTATTTAAGACAGCATATTCTAAAACACAATTCAGTAATGTGGTAAACGTTCTGTTCAAAGCGAATCATTCCCCTTTGATTTACCAGTTCCGTTCAAAGTTGCCTACAGATTCGCGAATATTATTTAGCAAAATGGAAATTCTCATCGAACTAAGGTCAATGAAAAAATAGTTACATCTACATCTGCATCCATACTCCGTAAGCCACCTGACGGTGTGTGGCGGAGGGTACTTTGAGTACCTCTATCGGTTCTCCCTTCTATTCCAGTCTCGTGTTGTTCTTCGAAAGAAAGATTGTCGGTATGCCTCTTTGTCGGCTCTAATCTCTATGATTTTGTCCTCATGGTCTCTCATCGAAATATACGTAGGAGGGAGCAATATACTGCTTGACTCCTCGGTGAAGGTATGTTCTCGAAACTTCAGCAAAAGCCCGTACCGAGCTACTGAGCGTCTCTCCTGCAGAGTCTTCCATTGGAGTTTATCTATCATCTCCGTAAAGCTTTCGCGATTACTAAATGATCCTGTAACGAAGCTCGCTAGTCTCTGTTGGATCTTCTCTATCTCTTGTATCAATATTATCTGGTACGGATCCCACACTGGTGAGCAATATTTAAGCAGTGGGCAAACAAGTGTACTGTAACCTACTTCTTTTGTTTTCGGATTGCATTTCCTTAGGATTTTTCCAATGAATCTCAGTCTGGTATCTGCTTTACCGACGATCATGTTCATATGATCATTCTATTTTAAATCACTCCTGATGCCTGCTCCCAGATTATTTATGGAATTAACTGTTTCCAGTTGCTGACCTACTATACTGCAGCTAAATCATAATGGATCTTTCTTTCTATGTATTCGCAGCACATTAAACTTGTCTACGTTGAGATTCAATTGTCATTCCCAGCACCATGTGTCAATTCGTTGCAGATCCTCCTACATTTCAGTACAGTTTTCCATTGTTATAACCTCTCGATATACCACAGCATCATCCGAAAAAAGCCTCAGTGAACTTCCGATGTATTATATCTTTGAAGTTACATTGTATCCCGCACAGATCAGAAGATGGACATTCCAGAGTGATTCCACAAGTATAATACAAATCATTTTATCTAAAACAGGTCTCAAATAAATAGTTCGCTGTTAATAATTCTCTCGCACTATCATTTGTTTTAGAAACAGGAAGTTCTACAGGCACAGTGAAAGGACTGACGGAAACACAGGTTTGCGCAAAGTAAATGCATTTGATCTGCGCAGTAGAAACGTAGGGAAGCCGTCAGTCACCCCCAAGGACTGTTATTCTGTAGGTTACAGCGTCCAGGTTCAATAAGAATGGCGCTGTGGACCGTGCAGCATCGTCTTTTCACTGTTGAACATTCCTTTAAAAGTAATGTATCTGTTATCACAGTTCAACGGATTTCCGTATACAGTTCAACGGAGCGTATAATGGTTCGATATCTGATGGCAGCACATTACGTCGTTTGGTTAACTTTCTCGCACATGTGGATGAGTCATGAAGAATAAGCTGCTGGTCGTCCTTGTACGGAGCAAACTCCAGAAAATGTCAACAGATTACTAGCATCTGTTCTTCAAAGTCCTCGCTGCTCCACTAGACGTGTCTCCTCGTTCGCTACAGCGCGTCCTGAACAATGAGTTACAGTTCCATGATTATAAAATTATGAACCTTATTTTTACGAACGGAGACTGATTTGTGAGAGAGTGCCATATGTTCTTGGTACTGAAGTTCCGTTAATGATGAGTGATGAAGCTCTCTTTCACTTGGATCGTTCTGTAAATAAACAGAAATGTCACTATTTGGCAACAGACAACCCAAAAGAATTTCAGATACATCACTGTACACTGTTGAGTTCCTAAGGTGGGGGTCGTTGTGCTTTACCTTTATGGCAGTAAATTCTGAACGTTAGGTTACAGTGCTATGCAATTATCTGCAACCGCAACCTCTAGGCTTTGGGGATCAACATGGCAGAAGCGTGGTTCCAACAAGATGGAGTCAAATCCCACACGACTAATGCATCGATGGCGGTTGTTCGACAAATGTTTCCTCAAAACTTCATCTCACGTTCCGGTGATTTCCACTGGCCTACACGCTCACCAGATCTATCGGTTTGCAACTTCTTCTTATGTGGTCGTTTGAAATGCCGTAAACACCGTTCAGTCAACGACTTGAAGGTTGCAAATACGAGAAAAATTTGCTGATGTTTCATAGCACACTTTGACAAAAGTTATGCAGAAATTTAAAGAAATGCTTTTAATGTGTGTGCACGAACTTATTTGCGATTTTGTCTTTGAAAAATAATTTGCAATACTTAAACTGCGTAACGGACAGGTTGTATTTGTGTTAATACATTTTATATCTGATCAAAATAAACCTGACCATAGCATTCTGAAACACATGCTTTTCTTTTTTTGGAACTACCTGTAGGAAATATTACACCATTAACACCTTAGCGGAACATACCAAACTAATACAGTAGTATTTTCACGAGTGGGATATATTGACTGAAATTACAGTATATGTGAGCCGATTAACACTAAGGAAAATAGACATTCGTACAGATAGAGAATAGTATGTGTACTCGATGACAATTCACTGCGTCTACAACTACTGGATAATTTTAGGTAAGGTTGGCAACCTGTTGTGCCTAGAGGACGTTTGCAGTTTATTTTCATCTCTCAGATCTTGAACGAGTGAATCATTGACGTGGGGGACACTGAAGCATCATGAGGATACATAGAACAGACTGTTGTCTGCAGCGCACTGACTGGAGAACTAGTGGTGATAACTAGATGCACTGAGGGAAGAAGTAATGTAAGAAGAGCAGGCATAGCTCCTCCCAGATAGTGTGCATTAGGTGAATGTCTTAGTATTATTGAACTAGATATGATGTACGCATCGATCACAATGGAAATCCGTGCACATGCGTCACGAAAAGGTGGGAACAGATTACTGTATACTGGGTTAACATCTCGAGTGGCCATACACTGAGTATTGAGAGACGTCCTCCATTGTTGTGTAAATATGTAGATTTTTCTCTTGGTTTCTTTGTTGTCGTTGGACGATTACTCGATTGGTTGATAGAGGATTTCGTTTTGGCCTTTGGATACTGCCAGGCTAATTTGACTTCCGAAATTCATTATCCTTTGGCCGATGGTACCCTCGATGTGATGTACAGGAAATTTCCCTTCATTTTATTCGTAAGGTAACAGTAACATTAAATCGTGAGGAAGATTTATGCAAAATGATGATAAAGTGTGAATACCTCCAGGGAATCTGTGTAATTGTGTGTGGTTGGCGCAGATCCCTAGCTGAGGCACAGATGTTTCATGTTGTAATTTTCAGTACAGTTTTCTGTTCATTTTCTGTTCTATGTCTCTACATACATCTACATCTGCATGGTTACCCTCCAATTGACACTTCAGTGCCTCTCAGAGTGTTCAACGAACCATTTTCATACTACATCTCTACCATTCCACACTCCAATGGCGCGTGGGAAAAAGGAACACATAAATCATTCAGTTCGAGCTCTGATTTCTCTTATCTTATTATGATGATCATTTCTCCCTCTGTAGGTGGGTATCAACGAAATATTTTCGCATTATGAAGAGAAAACTGGTGACTGAAATTTCGTAAATAGATCTCGCCGCAAAGAAGACCACCTTTGTTTCAAGGACTGCCACCCTAACTCGGGTATCATATCAGTGACACTCTCACACCTATTGCGCGATAACACGAAACCAGCTGCCCTTCTTTGTACTTTTACGATATCCTCCGTCAATCCTACCTGGTAAGAATCTCACATCGCGCACAACTATTCCAGCAGGGGACCGACAAGTGTATTGTATGCTGTCTCTTTAGTGGGTTTGTTGCTTCATCAAAGTGTTCAGCCAACACAGCGCAGTCTTTGTTTCGCCTTCCCCACAATATTATCTATGTGGTCTTCCCAATTTAAGTTGCTCGTAATTGTAATTCCTAGGTATTTATTCGAACTGACAGCACTTAGATATGTGCGATTTATCGTATACCCACAATTTATCGGATTTCTTTTAGTACCCATGTGGATGACCTCGCACTTTTCTGTGTTTGGTGCCAATTGCCACTTTTCGCACCATACAGAAATTGTCTGTAGATCATTTTGTAATTGGAATTGATCGTCTGATGATTTTACTAGAGGGTAAATTACAGCGTCATCTGAAAACAATGTAAGGGATTTTCTCAAGTTATTGCCTACATCATTTATGTAAATCAGGAACAGCAGAGGGCCTATGTCATTACCTTGCGGAACGCCAGATATCACTTCTGTCTACTCGATGATTTACCGTCTATCACTACGAACCGTGACCTCTCTGAGAGGAAACCACGAATCCAGTCACACAACTGAGACGATACTCCATATTCAAGCTATCTGATTAACAGTCGCTTGAGAGGAACAGTATAAAAAGCCTTCTCTAAATCTAGGAATGTGGAATCGATCTGAGATCCCACGTCGACAACACTCATTGCTTCATGGAAGTAAAGAGCTAGCCCAGGTGTATACGCTAAGACAATTCACAGTTATTTCTTACTGGATATGTGTTTCGTGTGAACTGGTGACTGAACTGTGAGAGTGCGCTTTCTGTCTGCAGTTCTATGTGATGTTTCCTACTCTCCATCTGTTCATTGTATGCGTCAATATAATTCTGCTACCATCGGTATAAATTTGTGGTAAGGACTATGGGACCAAACTGTTGAGTTCAACGGTCCCTAGGCTTACGCACTACTTAATCTAACTTATAACTTATGCTAAGGACAACACACACACCCATGTCCGAGGGAGGATTCGAACCTCTGGCGGCGGGAGCCGCGCGAACCCTGACAAGACGCCTCGGACCGAACGGCTAACCCACTCGGCCCCATCAGTATACTTCGGTTTTAGAAAAAATATGAAATAAAGGTGATCAGCTAATGTTGGATGCGTCAGTGGCTGAATAAAATTATACAAATATTGGCAATGATAAATATTGGGTTTATCCGTGTTGTTGACCATCAGGGAAGAAATATTTTGTCACGTGTGAAGTCGTTAGCCAGTGAAGTTCAAATGTTTGGTCATTCTGACTGTATACTCGACGCTTACGAAACTACGTTCACACACACACACACACACACACACACACACACACACATACACTCACAAACAAACAAACAGACACACATACACAAACACACACACACACACACACACACACACACACAAACACACAAAGTCACTCACACGTACACACATAGGAATACAAACACTTCTATTATTACTCATTCTGAAATTCTTCGATAAATAATAACAGCTGCAAACCGATGTGATTACAGTTGGGACTGAAGTCTATAGTGGGTGTCTATTGTAGCCATTACATCACAAGATAAGAGGTCAAAGTTATTTTTGTTTGAATAAGTGACTTCTTCCCATGTTGCATTAAGCCTACGTGATAGATCTACATCTACGAGATTCAAAATAAACTGCCTGCCAGAGGGTTCAATGACCCACCCTCAAGCTGTCTCTCTACCGTTCCACTCTCGAACGGTGCGCGGGGAAAACGAGCACTTCACTTTCTCAGTGCGGCCCCCGATTTCTCTTATTTTATCGTGATGATCATTTCTCCCTATGTAGGTGGACGTCAGTTGAATGTTTTCGCAATCGGAGGGGAAAATGGTGATTGAAATTTCATGATAAGATCCCGTCGCAACGAAAAATGCCTTTGTTTTAATGATTGCCACTCGAATTCACGTATTGTCTGTGGCACTATCTCCCCTAATTCGCGATAGATAGTGTAAATCACTCCCCATATCATAACTGTATCTGTGAATATTACTTTTCGTTTAGAATCGAGAGTTTATTGTTGACGACATCCTTCGTAAATGAGGAAATGAGACAATAAGGTTTTGTTTAGCATACCCAATATTTTAAAGACTAGTCTACGAAGGGTTCGAGGGTGTACATCACATACAAACTTTGCTACCCACATCTGTGGAACGAGCACTCTTTTTCCACAATAACAAGTAGACTCAGAATGTGACGCTATAAGACATTATTGAATGAAAATAGGGAAAGCAAGTCATCACTTTCTGTAAAACCTTTCCTCCGTCTTCTTTTCTCCTGACGGGAAATTGTAGTCTCACGGATCTGCATGTAAAACTGGATTTGGTAATGTTGCTGTTAGAAAGTGACCGGATGCCCTTCCAGTCGCCACTCACACCCCCCCACCCCCCACCCTCCTCCCCTCTACGTTCCACTCGCCTACCACCGGGACAGAATACGTATACGTCATCTGGTAACGTATTGGAAGCGTTTGCAAATCATGTAACGGAGGCGGTAAATTAGTACCGTCCGGCATTCAACTAGTCGGATTTGGGAAACCGTCTAAAAATTGGATTCACGTTTTTCGGCTCACAACCCTCGTTGTTAAGCAGCTGGGCTGATTCCATCCAGCGCTGGCGCGACTCCCCAAGTCCTGAAAGCTGCTTGCTAACGCGCGTCGCTATCCAGGCAGGTCCCCTTAGTCCAAAAGCTTCTGTTGTCCCCAAGTCCTAGAGTTTGAGAGACCTGTAGCGTGTGACATACAGTTCAGATTCTTATCAACACAAAAACCTTATAATTTAGAATTTTTACCTTTATTAATTTAGCATTACGTATAATGTGAAGAACCTCTTAATAATATTCAAGATAATGTTGTTTTATATTTCAAGCATAGAGGTGATTCCTTCAATAATATCATTATCAGAAAAGAGTTTTCTGGTTCCTCGGTATATCATGGGAAGACATAATTACAATAGCGCACCTAATATCGAATCCTGTAGTACGTATTTAGTGTTTATACCCTCTTTTAAAAATACTGTTTCAACGCGTGTGTTACATAATGCAACAATCTACTTGTAAGAAGTCGAATGGTAAAAATAACTTACAGTTTACATCAGTATAGAAGAAGGGTCCCGAAACTAACCGTCCGGGAAACTGTCCAGTTTCCTTAACATGCCTCTGTTGCAGAACTTTAGAGCACACTGAACTGTGACAGAATATGTCAGCCAGATTGGTCTCCTTAATGCCAGCGAGCACAGATTCCAAAACCATGAGTTTTGTTAAACTTACCGCACTCTCTCCAAGCGTGACATTTATAAAGCAGGGAACAAAAGGAACAAGGTGGATGTACTATTTGCAGACTTCCAAAAGCATTTAACTCAGTATATACACCACAGCTTATTTACGAAGCTTCTGGGAATGAAACTGCATTTGTTAATCGATTGAATAATTCTTGGTAGAAGGGACGCAGCATTTTGTGCATTATGGAGTATCAGTGGCAGACATCATTTATAACTGAAATCTGCCGTCCCCTGGTTGTGTTCTTCACTGTTAATCTAGTATGGTTGCAGTGACAGAAAATAACATTTTTGAAGAAGTTGCAAGTAAATGTATGGTCTGAAGGAGCTGGACAAATGCAGAGGTTGTACGCATCAAAGCAAAACAAAAAGTATGACGTATGACCACTTGTTTAGAGGAAGTGCGTAATGTGAAGTCCATTCATCTCGAAGCATGTCTCTGCCAATCGGTGTAAGTACTCAAACACTCTTTGCAAGCGTCCTCGTTGGTTCTGAATGTGCCGCAATGCACGGAAGACACAGTTGTTTGGTGTCTGTTTATCGTTTGTTGGACTGACCTCGGCCAACTGCTTCATGTGCCCCTTAACCATAAGTGTAGTGGATTTAGGTCTGGGGAACGAGCAAGCCAAGGTATGAGACCACCCCGGCAAATCCACCGGCTTTAAAATGTCCTCGTCAGGTGTATTTGTATCTATCGCCAACAACGCCCACCCGTATATTGATTGAGAATCGATCCTGTTTCCTCGTTTCTTGAACTGCATGGGATTTTTACCGGCCCACGCTTACTTATTATGGAGATTTAAAATGCCATCTCGCGTAAATCGTGCCTCAGCACTAAACAAAATATTGGAGGCAAATTGTGGATCTGCAGTACACTTTCGCAAGAACCATTGGCGGAATTGCTCTCTGGCAGTATGGTCTTGTGGCCTAAGGGCCTGGCCGCGCTTACGACGAGTGCTCATGAAGTACCACCCAGACCGGTTGATGCCTAACACCTTCAATTGTTGCTGTTCATCGCACACTGGTTCCCGGGTTGTCTTCCGCAATACCTATAACAAGCTCCGCCATTTCAGGCGTGCAAACTGAACGACGCCTTCCACTGTCTACTTTGCTGGGTGCTACGGAACCTGTTTTTCCAAGGCGCTGGAAAAGTCGGCTGGAAAGCTTAACAGATGGTATCCTGCGTGATGGAAATCGTTCAGTGTACAGGTTACGTGCTGTCAGATTAACTCCATCTGCTAAACCATAGCAGCAAATCATGTCTGCCATTTGCTTTGTGGAATAAGAGACCTCCGTTGATAGTCTGTGTCGGAGAATCTGCAAGATATAAAACGTGTTTTATCGCACCATAGACATCACAAAAACATATGCTACAAATATCACCAGTAAGTAGGCCAAACATCACGGTACGCACCGGGAGTTAGGAGAAATGTACGCGAACGTATAACAGATGTTACAAGACAACGGTACACAGTAAACGGAACAACTCACTGCGGACCACTGACCTAACTAATGTTTATATCGATACCGTGCGGCAGTATCCCAGCTCGCTGTTGCCCCAGAATGACACGGAGTGCCGATGCAACAACGGTGTTCATATCCACAACGACATGTTGGCGATGCCTTCCTACCTAACAGTTTTCCATCCCAGGGATTTTAATTATCTTTAACTGTGGGTCAGTCGTCTACAGTAGAATGAGTAATGCATTGCCATGAATGAGATCACAAGAGCACATTCTGTTTACACGTACTGATATGCCTTATATCAGAATGTATGCTCTATTGGACACATGGTCATAAGATCTTTTGTCTTGCTTTGATACATACTATTATCCTCTGAAATATTGGATAGTTTATTTAACACCCTGTATGCAACAGAGCATTGGTAAGATTTAAATATGGTAAAATTTTTGAGCATTTAAGCTTACGAACTGCGCAAGTATGTATTTCACACTCGTATCACTGCAATACTAATGAGTCACAACAGGAATCAATAACCTCACCACGATGATTGAATGATCGCTATGTAGATAAACAGGTGGAACGCTTTCGCTCGTCCGTAGGTTTGTTAGCAGCCAACAAAGCACTTTATATTCACTGAGTATAGCTAATGTGTATTAGGTTCCATGTTAGATAGAGTAACAGAGGGTACTAAGGTATACAAAAAGGGGCAGTTTCTTGTTCCACTGATCAAGTACATGACAGGTGCTATGATGTAGAACGTGTGAAGAACTGCTTGCTAGTGACTAGTGATAGAATCGTCAAGCGTTTCTATAGACGGCAGTGCTTTTATTAATTAAATAATAGCACCACATGTTATTATATTTGCTATTTCATGGAGAACATGAATAATATTTTACGCAGGGTATTATTCCATAGCAAACCTCTAACTCGTAATATGCCGTGGAAGAACATGATTCCTGTTGAAACCTGCCTACTCGTCATATATGGTTGCCTAGGAAACTTGCTTTCTAGGATCGCTAGCCTACAATTCAAGCAAATCGTATTTTTTAATCAATTTTATTACAAAAGCAAATGATTACAACACTGAACTTTGTCTTAAACAGATGTGTCGCTAGCAAATGGCGACAGCCAAAATAAACAATGCTCTTCAGTATATACAGTTCCTATGTCCCTCGTCTTGAAATGCCTAACCTTGATGCTGCTGTAAAAGTGCGTCGGACAAGTCGGCGCTGCGTTTAATTCCTCTTCGCATAGAGCCCGCTACCGTCGCGTTGTCATCCTTGGGATGGGTCAGTCAGCTTGCATTTGGCTGACGTCATCTTCTCAGCCCTCTCTGCTCTCTCATTTCCGCATTGCGTGCCGGCGCTTCATTTTACGGCTTAACAATTCCAGCACACAGTATTTTTCAACTGTTGATCGCATTATTATGCAACTTTAAACTAGCCTATATTCCTGTATCCCTACATTAAAATTCCTTATGCCAAGTAACTTTACATACTGCTGAGGCTTCGTACGTTGCTAACAGTAGTAAACACGTTTTTCCTGTTAAAATAAGTCTTATACAGACTGCTGCAGAATTCGTGCCTTGATCTTCAGAAGCATCATTGCGTCGTCTGCGATATCTTCAAGCTTGAAATGAAATGAATGGTGCGAAGTTGGCAAAATGGAAACAAGGAACTACATTCCCGGAAATTGAAATAAGAGCACCGTGAATTCATTGTCCCAGGAAGGGGAAACTTTATTGACACATTCCTGGGGTCAGATACATCACATGATCACACTGACAGAACCACAGGCACATAGACACAGGCAACAGAGCATGCACAATGTCGGCACTAGTACAGTGTATATCCACCTTTCGCAGCAATGCAGGCTGCTATTCTCCCATGGAGACGATCGTAGAGATGCTGGATGTAGTCCTGTGGAACGGCTTGCTATGCCATTTCCACCTGGCGCCTCAGTTGGACCAGCGTTCGTGCTGGACGTGCAGACCGCGTGAGACGACGCTTCATCCAGTCCCAAACATGCTCAATGGGGGACAGATCTGGAGATCTTGTTGGCCAGGATAGTTGACTTACACCTTCTAGAGCACGTTGGGTGGCACGGGATGCATGCGGACGTGCATTGTCCTGTTGGAACAGCAAGTTCCCTTGCCGGTCTAGGAATGGTAGAACGATGGGTTCGATGACGGTTTGGATGTACCGTGCACTATTCAGTGTCCCCTCGACGATCACCAGTGGTGTACGGCCAGTGTAGGAGATCGCTCCCCACACCATGATGCCGGGTGTTGGCCCTGTGTGCCTCGGTCGTATGCAGTCCTGATTGTGGCGCTCACCTGCACGGCGCCAAACACGCATACGACGATCATTGGCACCAAGGCAGAAGCGACTCTCATCGCTGAAGACGACACGTCTCCATTCGTCCCTCCATTCACGCCTGTCGCGACACCACTGGAGGCGGGCTGCACGATGTTGGGGCGTGAGCGGAAGATGGCCTAACGGTGTGCGGGACCGTAGCCCAGCTTCATGGAGACGGTTGCGAATGGTCCTCGCCGATACCCCAGGAGCAACAGTGTCCCTAATTTGCTGGGAAGTGGCAGTGCGGTCCCCTACGGCACTGCGTAGGATCCTACGGTCTTGGCGTGCATCCATGCGTCGCTGCGGTCCGGTCCCAGGTCGACGGGCACGTGCACCTTCCGCCGACCACTGCCGACAACATCGATGTACTGTGGAGACCTCACGCCCCACGTGTTGAGCAATTCGGCGGTACGTCCACCCGGCCTCCCGCATGCCCACTATACGCCCTCGCTCAAAGTCCGTCAACTGCACATACGGTTCACGTCCACGCTGTCGCGGCTTGCTACCAGTGTTAAAGACTGCGATGGAGCTCCGTATGCCACGGCAAATTGGCTGACACAGACGGCGGCGGTGCACAAATGCTGCGCAGCTAGCGCCATTCGACGGCCAACACCGCGGTTCCTGGTGTGTCCGCTGTGCCGTGCGTGTGATCATTGCTTGTACAGCCCTCTCGCAGTGTCCGGAGCAAGTATGGTGGGTCTGACACACCGGTGTCAATGTGTTCTTTTTTCCATTTCCAGGAGTGTACATCACTTCTAGAAGGCACTCCATAAGTAATCTCTGCGTGTTTGGCAGATAAGTCTTTCTATTCTCTTTCCTATCCGTCGCAATAGATCAGAAAGGACGTTCGATGATTGTCTAGGTACCTACATTTACACTGCATGTAATGTAACCGGATTATAAAGCCCTTTTGTCATTAAAATTGCGTTTTGTTTCATCAGAATTTCTAAAATCATTGGGGGAAGCGGCAACACAACGACTATTCACGTTGGTGTGTAGAATATATGAGTCTGGCGATATACCATCTGACTTTCGGAAAAGCATCATCCACACAATTCCGAAGACGGCAAGAGCTGACAAGTGCGAGAATTATCGCACAATCAGCTTAACAGCTCATGCATCGAAGCTGCTTACAAGAATAATATACAGAAGAATGGAAAAGAAAATTGAGAATGTGCTATGTGACGATCAGTCTGGCTTCAGGAAAAATAATGGGACGAGAGAGGCAATTCTGACGTTACGGTTAACAATTGAAGCAAGGCTAAAGAAAAATCAAGACACTTTCATAGGATTTGTCGACCTGGAAAAAGCGTTCGACAATATAAAATGGTGCAAGCTGTTCGAGATTCTGAAAAAAGTAGGGGTAAGCTATAGGGAGAGACGGGTCATATACAATATGTACAAAAACCAAGAGGGAATAATAAGAGTGGACAATCAAGAACGAAGTGCTCGTATTAAGAAGGGTGTAAGACAAGGCTGTAGCCTTTCGCCCCTACTCTTCAATCTGTACATCGAGGAAGCAATCATGGAAATAAAAGAAAGGTTCAGGAGTGGAATTAAAACACAAGGTGAAAGGATATCAATGATACGATTCGCTGATGACATTGCTATCCTGAGTGAAAGTGAAGAAGAATTAAATGATCTGCTGAACGGAATGAACAGTCTAATGAGTACACAGTATGGTTTGAGAGTAAATTGGAGAATGACGAAGGTAATGAGAAGTAGTAGAAATGAGAACAGCGAGAAACTTAACACCAGGATTGATGGTCACGAAGTCAATGAAGTTAAGGAATTCTGCTACCTAGGCAGTAAAATAACCAATGACGGACGGAGCAAGGAGGACATCAAAAGCAGACTCGCTATGGCAAAAAAGGCATTTCTGCCCAAGAGAAGTCTACTAATATCAAATACCGGCCTTAATTTGAGGAAGAAATTTCTGAGGATGTACGTCTGGAGTACAGCATTGTATGGTAGTGAAACATGGACTGTGGGAAAACCGGAACAGAAGAGAATCGAAGCATCTGAGATGTGGTGCTATAGACGAATGTTGAAAATTAGGTGGACCGATAAGGTAAGGAATGAGGAGGTTCTACGCGGAATCGGAGAGGAATGGAATATGTGGAAAACACTGATAAGGAGAAGGGACAGTATGATAGGACATCTGCTAAGACATGAGGGAATGACTTCCATGGTACTAGAGGGAGCTGTAGAGGGCAAAAACTGTAGAGGAAGACAGAGATTGGAATACGTCAAGCAAATAAATGAGGACGTAGGTTGCAAGTGCTACTCTGAGATGAAGAGGTTAGCACAGGAAAGGAATTCGTGGCGGAAAATTAATTTTGTCGGTCGTTACTTACAGTTTCAACAACGTGTCGAGTATGTCGTCGTAGGTATCAAGGTTGAAAATAATATTGTTTATCAAATGTATACGTGTCAGTCTGTTGTACACAAGTTTTAGCGAACGGAAGAAGGTTGTCTCAACCACCCTGGACCGGTCTTTAAACATTCAGTTATATATTGAAGTCTCAAGTCGCTGCCTTTTTAAATGACGAATAGAGCACAGTGCAGATATCCCGTAACGCCATTCAGGATGCAGTGTTAGTATCTCCTGACTTCCTTCATCGCATATTTACATCTTACTCTCCTATCCCTAGGCACGAAACATCGCCTCGCCATTGAATGAAAAATAACGGCAAGTCCATATGTCGTATCTCCGTCGCATTCAGACAGTGCTGCCTCATGCTATCCTTCATATGAGCAGTTTTATTAAGCTAGTAAAACACTGTATTCATATAAAGTATCAAAATAGTTACGTACTAAATGAAAAATAACAGGCGTCCATGGTGTCCGAGTGGCTTGGGTCGCCGCGTCGCGGACTATATATATATATATATATATATATATATATTATGTGTGTGTGTGTGTGTGTGTCGTTCTTAGCATAAGTTACTTTAAGTAGTGTGTAAGGCTAGGGACCGATGACATCAGCAGTTTGTTCCCTTAGGAATTCACACACATTTGAACACTTAAAAAATAACAGGAAGTCGACATGTCACATCTCCTTCGCATTCAGGCAGTGCTACCTCACACTTCGTATGAGCAGTTTAATAAACTAGGGAAACGACATAAAATATTAGCGCCATAGTATTCTAAATGTCCACCAAGTTTGTCCTCCAAGAACAGCAGTTTTACACTTAATGGCTTGTATATAATATAACAATATACAAACTAAATACAACAACAAAGGTAATCCAGGAGGATCGACAATATACAAAAATCCACTGCCCCAGCAAAAAAATGAGCTACAAGTCCAAGTCAATGCACATGAGCAAAATAATAAAACCCGAAATGAAGATAATGAACTAGAGAACCAACTTGGAGTGCTGTGGTACGGAGAAGCTGGTACAGAAGAAACCAAAGTAAAAACCAAAAACCGTAATGGGTACAAGAAAACACGAAGAAATGCCAGCAGCAGAAACAATAGCGTGGCTGTATATCGGAAACTTAAAGAGAACCACCACAAATGATACAGTAGTTAAATACGTTAACAAGAACGGAATGCTGGGACAACTAGAATGTGAAGAACTGCGTACACTGTGCGACAAAAAGCTTTCAAAGTAGGCATTCCGTTTGAAAATCTTCAAATCACACAAGACCCAGAATTCCTGCCTGAAAACATAAAGGTACGTCGATTTTACTTCCTAAGACGATCAATGGGAGCAGAGCTCAACTAAACTAAGAAGAAAACCAGAAGAGCAAGAAGTAAAAGCAGTCTTGTGGAATACAGAGGGAATAAAAAGTGCTCTTAACCCAACACCAACAGACATTCTCCAACACTCGGATCTGGCAATTCTAGCAGGAATCTTCCTGATATACATCTGGCAACATAAAGATTTCAAAAATTATCACCTAATGGCAAACAAGGGATAAAGAGGACGACCCACGGGAGGAATATCTATCCTACTGAAACCCATGATGACGTCCACCAAAAAAGCATAAAACAAGAAAATAGTATGGTGGTAGAAGCTGCCAACGTAAATATAATTGCAGCCTATTTTAAACCGTACACAAATACTATAGATATAATTGACGAAATAGTCTCACGTATCAAACAATGCGACAGCAAACCCACCACTATTGCAGGCGATTTCAGCTGCAGAAGTGACATGGAGAACTACAAAACAAGACTTGTCATTGAAACCCTAGAAGAAGATGGCTTCGCCTACTGAACGATAGACAGATACTAACATATATCTGCCACAATGGGAAAAGCACCATCGATATCGCATTAACAATAGGAGAAACAAAAGGAAGTATTCAACCAATATGGCATGCCTCCATCACTCTTATACGAAAGGACATTCCAAAGAAGATAAAGATAAATAACGTCACGTCACCGTCAGCAAGAGAGAGCCACCAAATCACACAAAGAAAAATAGATAAAAAATTAAAAAACCAGCAAAAACAAATAACACAAATAGAAACTTTAATAGAGGAAGGATACCTTGAAAAAGCAACAGACAAAGTAGAAGATCTCCACGCTCCACAGATTAAGAAACCGGCATGACCAGGAAACATGCAAACTGTACGCAGAAGAAAAAAGAATACAAAGAAAGAGAGGCAAAAAGAGAAGCGGATGAAGCAGAGAAAGACCCCTGCATAGCAGCAAGATCAAGAAAACTGGCTCATACAACAAACATAGACATGAAGGAAAGGGAAGACGACTTCAGGAAGATACTGAACAAACGAGGAATCAAAACACCCCCAAAGAAAGAGAAAAAACAGGAAACTAAGGCAAAAGACAATGTATGGGAACCTCTAAAGGAAGAAGATGTAAAAGAAGTAATAAAAGCACTGAAGAACAAGAAAGCAGCAGGACCCGATAATATGTATGTTGTTGTTGTTGTGGTCTTCAGTCCTGAGACTGGTGTGATGCTAATCTCCATGCTACTCTATCCTGTGCAAGCTCCTTCATCTCCCAGTACGTACTGCAGCCTACATCCTTCTGAATCTGCTTAGTGTATTCACCTCTTGGTCTCCCTCTACGAATTTTACATTCCACGCTGCCCTCCAATACTAAATTGGTGATCCCTTGATGCCTCTGAACATGTCCTACAAACCAATCCCTTCTTCTAGTCAAGTTGTGCCACAAACTCCTCTTGTCCCCAATTCCATTCAACAGCTCATCATTAGTTATGTGACCTACCCTTCTAATCTTCAGCATTCCTCTGTAGCACCACATTTCGAAAGCTTCTATTCTCTTCTCGTCCGAACTATTTATCGTCCATGTTTCACTTCCATACATGGCTACACTCCATAATAATACTCTCAGAAACGACTTCCTGATACTTAAATCAATACTCGATGTTAAAAAATTTCTCTTCTTCAGAAGCGCTTTCGTTGCCATTGCCAGTCTACATTTTATATCCTATCTGCTTCGATCATCATCAGTTATTTTGCTCCCTAAATAGCAAAACTCCTTTACTACTTTAAGTGTCTCATTCCCTAATCTAATTCCATCAGCATCAGCGGAGTTAACTCGACTACATTCTATTATCCTCGTTTTGCTTTTGTTGAAGTTCATCTTATATCCTCCTTTCAAGACACTGTCCATTCCGTTCTACTGCTCTTCCAAGTGCTTTGCTGTCTCTGACAGAATTACAATGTCATCGGCAAACCTTAAAGTTTATATTTCTTGTCCATGGATTTGAATACTTACTCCGAATGTTTCTTATGTTTCCTTCGTTGCTTGCTTAATAGGCAGATTGAATATCATTGAAGAGAGGCTACAGCCCTGTCTCACTCCCTTCCCAACCACTACTCCCTCTCATGTCCCTCGACTCTTATAACTGCCATCTGGTTTCTGTACAAATTGTAAATAGCCTTTCGCTCCCTGTATTTTACTCCTGCCACCTTCAGAATTTGAAAGAGAGTATTCCAGTCAACATTGTCAAAAGCTTTCTCTAAGTCTACAAAAGATAGAAACATTGGTTTGCCTTTTCTTAATCAAGCTTCTAGGATAAGTCATAGGTTCAGTATTGCCTCACGTGTTCCAATATTTCTATGGAATCCAAACTGACCTTCCCCGAGGTTGGCTTCTACCAGTTTTTCCATTCGTCTGTAAAGAATTCGCGTAAGTATTTTGCAGCCCTGACTTATTAAACTGATTTTTCGGTAATTTTCGCATCTGTCAACACCTGCTTTCTTTGGGATTGGAATTACTATATTCTTCTTGAAATCTGAGGGTATTTCGCCTGTCTCATACATTTTGCTCACCACACCGTAGAATTTTGTCAGGACTGGCACTCCTAAGGCTGTCAGTAGTTCTAATGGAATGTTGTTTACTCCCGGGGCCTTGTTTTCACTGAGGTCTTTCAGTGCTCTGTCAAACTCTTCACGCAGTATCATATCTCCCATTTCATCTTCATCTACATACACTTCCATTTCCATAATATTGCCCTCAAATACCCTGCCTTGTATAGACCCTCTATACACTCCTTCCACCTCTCTGCTTTCCCTTCTTTGCTTAGAACTGGGTTTCCATCTGAGCTCTTGATATTCGCACAAGTGGTTTTCATTTCTCCAAAGGTCTCTTTAATTTTCCTGTAGGCAGTTTCTATCTTACCCCTAGTGAGACAAGCCACTACATCCTTACATTTGACATCTAGCCATGCCTGATTTGCCATTTTGCACCTCCTGTCCATCTCATTTTTGAGATGTTTGTATTCCTTTTTGCCTGCTTCGCTTACTGCATTTTTATATTTTCTCCTTTCTTCAATCAAATTCAATATTTCTTCTGCAACCGAAGGATTATATTCCCACCTTTTTGGAGTTTCTTCAGTTTTAATCTACAGTTCATAACGATTAGATTGTGGTCAGAGTCCACATCTGCCCATGGAAATGTGTTATAGCTTAAAACCTGGTTACTAAATCTCTGTCTTACCATTATATAATCTATCTGAAACGTGTCAGTATCTCCGGGCTTCTTCCATGTACATAACCTTCTTTTATGATTCTTGAAACAAGTGTTAGCTAGGATTAAGTTATGCTCTGTGCAAAATTCTACCAGGCGGCTCCCTCTTTCATTCCTTAACCCCATTCCATATTCACCAACTACGTTTCCTTCTCTTCATTTTCCTACTATCGAATTCCAGTCACCCATGACTATTAAATTTTCGTCTCCCTTCACTATCTGAACAATTTCTTTTATCTCATCATACATTTGCTTCATTTTCTTCATTATCCGCAGAACTAGTTGGCATATAAACTTGTACCACTGTAGTAGGCGTGGGCTTCGTGTCTATCTTGGCCACAATAATGCGTTCACTACGCTGTTTGTAGTAGCTTACCCGCACTCATATTATTTATTCATTATTAAACCTACTCCTGAATTACCCCTATTTGATTTTGTATATATAACACTGTATTCATCTGACACCGAATTTCGCTAATTCCCACAATGTCTAACGTTAACCTATCCATTTCCTTTTTTAAATTATCTAACCTACCTGCCCGATTAAGGGATCTGACATTCCAAGCTCCGATCCGTAGAACGCCATCATCATTTAACCATACAGTAAAGCTGCATGCCCTCGGGAAAAATTACGGCTGTAGTTTTCCCTTGCTTTCAGCCGTTCGCAGTACCAGCACAGCAACGCCGTTTTGGTTAGTGTTACAACGCCAGGTCAATCATCCAAACTGTTGCCCCTGCAACTACTGAAAAGGCTGTTGCCCCTCTTCAGGAACCAGTCGTTTGTCTGGCCTCTCAACAGATACCCCTCCGTTGTGGATGCACCTACGGTACTTCTGTCCGTATCGCTGAGGCACGTAAGCCTCCCCACCCACAGCAAGGTGTATGGTTCATGGGGGGGAGGGGGATAATATATATAATGAACACATAAATGATGCAAAAGAGGCGCTCCAAGACGTACGGATCAAACTATTCAACAAATGCCTCGAACTTGGAAGAAGTCCGATCGAATGGAGACACTCGACAATAAAAGTTCTCTACAAAGGTAGAGGAGACCCAACGGACCAAAACAAGTACAGAGACATAGCCCTGGAAAATACTCAGTTCAAGATGCTTTCAAAGATAAGTACACAAAAAATCAAAGTCTGTGTGGACAGTCATCTCCCAGAACGATAAATGGGCTTCAGATCTGGAAGATCAACACTTACGGCAGTCAGGCTGCTTCTAAACGACATCGACAAAGGGCTAGAAAAGAAACAAATGTTCTACACAGTGTTCATAGAGTTTACCAAAGCCTTTGACCTACTGGAAAGAGATCTCATAGTCCGAAACCTGGAATACACAACGGGAGAAGATAGTGTATGGGCAAGAATTATCAATTCAGTCCCCGAATACAACTTAATCAAATATCAGACGAACCTCATTCTGCAATCGAACAGAGTCTAACAGGGTGATCCAATGAGCCCTTTGCTGTACATTCTTACCACTGAAGAAGTACTGCGAATTGGTGAAAATGAAGAAGATGTACGCGTATATGCATGCGCTGACGACGTACGCGTAGGTTCAACAGATATACAGAAGCTGCAGAAAATAGACAAATGGTCGAGTGAACACAAACTACACATAAACATAACAAAGAGAGAAATGGCGATTTTCAGAAAAGGAGACAGAACACACAAGAACGCGGAAATCAACATCAGTGGACGAAAAAAAACAAAATCCCTTCAGACTTTTAATATCCATTGCAACCAACAGCCAAATACTTCACAAAACATACAACAGAACGTGCAGCCAAAGCAATAAGAGCAATACAGCGCATCAGAAACGTCCACCTACTCAGTCTAGAAACGGCCATGAAATTATTCAACGCAAAAACCTTGCCAATCCTGGACTATGGGATGGAGGTTATATGGGACCACCTGACAGAAAAATAAATCTAGAAACACTAGAATAGGTCAAATCGACTTATCTAAAAAGAGCACTAGGTCTCTCGAAGTCAACTAGATCTAGACTAGTGTACCTCTTAGCGAGAGACAAATTCCTAATTGAAGACATCAAACTTCGATATATGATGCCACACAACAGGGCTTCCAGCAGTCAACTGAAGATCATGGAGGACTAACGAGAAAATATATGGCCGGAGTTCTATGGCACCGAAGCAATGACGAACCGCTCATGGACAGCACCAAACTTCGAGCTGCGACATGCCGTAACTAGATTTTCTATTCACAACTTTCATCATCTAGTTTGCAAAAACAAATCTTATCACGACCCAACCACAACATGCGTATGTGAACTGTGTAACGAAGCCTGTGAACGATATCACATAGAACTGCGCAGTAAAAGAGTGAAATCGAAAATGAATATGCAAAAATGTAAAATGTACCAGTAAATGTAAAACGTTAAGCAAAGTAACTGTATATGGCTATATGACTGCGATTTTATTCAATAAAAAATATAACTTCAAAATGGCTCTGAGCACTATGGGACTCAACTGCTGTGGTCATCAGTCCCCTAGAACTTAGAACTACTTAAACCTAACTAACCTAAGGACATCACACACATCCATGCCCGAGGCAGGATTCGAACTGCGACCGTAGCAGTCGCACGGCTCCGGACTGCGCGCCTAGAACCGCGAGACCACCGCGGCCGGCAAAAAATATAACCTTAGGTCTGTTAGAATATACTTTCATGATGAACTGCAAGTAATCTACGTCTGCTGCAGAGATCGTGATCACATTATCAGTAGTAACACCATATTTGTATTTTGAAACGTGCAATGAAATCACTCAGAATTTAGTCTATATAAATGTTTTGTTCCTTTGACTGTGCAACAAATATCTGAGATAAACACATAATCCACCAAAGGTAGTTGCAAGAGCTGTTGATAATATTAACAATAATAATTATGTGGCTGCATAGGATGGTACTTTGATTTTGTTTTAAATATGGGCAGATAATTGCAATGAATTATTCCTAGGAAATATCGAAAACTCTGTGGTAGCAAAACTGCCAATGGCCGGATCACTTATTAATGCTAACCTTTATTGAAAAATGCTAACAAATTATATTTACATTAGTAGAATTCACAACTAATTCCGCTTTAGGCAGTCTTCTTGAAAATAAAAGAACCGTGCTAATGCTTAAATTTCTTCTGGAAGCCTTTTTGGTCGACGATCTACAGAGTAGAATAATTTCGTTTGAAAAACTAAGGTAACTTCTATACATTTTCTGTATCTGTCCCATCGTTACTATAACTGTGATTGTTGCAGTCAAAGAACCTGTAAATCCTCCTGTGGATATTTGAACTCATAAATAAGATACGCATAGAAAGGAAACGAAGTCCCGTTTTTGTTGTAGCAGAGAAATTGTCGCATCCTAATCAACTAGAAGGTATTTTTGGTATCGTTCAGAAGTTGCGATGCCACATCAAATTTGGCACCGCGACTCGGTAATACAGACGTTAGCGAGGGTTCGCTACAGTCCACAACGACGTACGGGAGAACAGTTTGTTAATTACTACATCAAATGGTGCTTCGGTAATCCATGACACCTGTAAATTATCCAGTACTCTGTGGAAAGGAAACGTGTCAAACATAAGTAAATCTTTTATTCATTTACGTAATAAAGTAAATTAATGTCTCATCTGACGTAGTTGAAAATGGAACATCTCCAAGTGCACTCGAAAAACGCAAGGTTGTAGCCGAACGATTGTAGTTTCCTCTGGCCACAACAATATTACTATCATTGATGACAGCTACGAAATCCTACAACGTTATGGTATCTTTTACTGCTTTGGATAATGGAATGGATCAAGAGGGATATTGTTTAAAAGTGTAGTTAGTGTAATAAACTTCTAGGTAAAGAGGACGAATGAAGAGCCTCTTGTGTCCTAATAACTTGACCTCCGTTGGTGTCGATGAAATTGTATCTCAAACTACACTTATTAAGCTAATGGTTTTGTAATAAATAAACAACATTTGAATATATCTTAGAGATGTTTTTGTATTATTTTTTGATATGTAGATCCTTCTTTTATAAATCTTACGAAGATGCGACATTCCTGTACGTTTAAGGCATGTGTGATGTTGTTTGTGCTATTAGCATCTAACGCCGAAAACTATTAAGAGAGCCCTCAAATAAATATTTTCACTTGTTATTGACACACATCTGAGGAGCTGAACGATGAGGCTTCATTCTACAAAGCACTTGGATGATCATATTGATTGTAAAGTCAGTATTTCAGCAAGACTTAAATACGTTAAACCGTAGTTGCTTGTCATTATGGGCCTGATAACCGGTCATCCGTCATCGGGAGCCAAGTACGAGCATGCAGCAGCTAAAGCACTCGAGAAGCAGATGCGACATTTGGGTTTGGAATACCGGCAAAGCGACTCAGATTTCATCTAGAGAAATTTTCGTAAACTGCTTGTGGACAATGTCATGATAATTGGACAGCCAGGTACATAGCCTATTTAACATCCAATGCTCATCAAATAGGCCTCACCGAGCGAGTTATTGAAATGCAAGACTTAATCCCCTTTCGGTAGTCCAGACTTGAATTTCCTTGGTGCATGTAAATCTCTTAAGGCTCAAAGCGTGAATGTTATGTTTCGAACAGGACAAGGCTGGTTGCCTTTCTTACCCTTTCCCAAACCAAGCGTCTGCTCCGTCGCTAATTGTGTCATCATCGACGAAACACTAAGGTCTTTCCTTTCTTCCTTTCTTTCTTCGAAGCTGGATTAGTTTCTGATTCTAATAAACACCTAATCAACACGAAGTTAAACGTTACAGGATCTTTTTCACATCTATTACGTTCTCTTCGTGGTGACTAAATTATTAACGCTTTTGTGGGCACCCGTTGACCTGGGACGCTGCACTTATCGAAAACCGATACACACGGCCTGTCAGACCACCGTCCGAGCCAGAAAAGAGATTATTAGTGCGATGGTAACGCGTGCAAGACGAATATGTGAGCCCGCGCACCTGAGGCACGAGGTGCAATACCAAGAACGTTCTTGGGTACTTCACCATTGACATAAGAAGCGTCACGAAGTCAAATATTCGGCGAAGTGACACGTCGACAGAAGAAATGTCAAATACGGCATTTCTGCAATACATTCCCCAGAGTGATGAACGAAATCAGCCCTATATTGGGCAAACACGGCACACAGTCCACTTATAAACCGACCAATGAAATCACAGATCCTCTAAGAACGTCTGAGGATGAAAGGGAACTATTTAATATTCCGGAATATATCTGGTGCCACATGGATGTGGAAAAGTCTGACAGGAGGGTTAATCAGAAACAGAATCACCGACCATGAGCGGCATTGCTGGATGGAACAGGTGAAGGAATCGGCCGTGGCAGAGGATGTACTGTGTGAGACCGACCACATAATAAAATACTGTGACACGGAAGATCTTGGTGTAGAGATGAGTTACCACATACACTTGTTGAGTTAGCTACAGAAAGTCACAAACATGTTGATAGCTTCAATAGCAAAAAGAAGAGCCAGAGCTTCCTGGATTCCCTCCCTCCAGCAAAGGACCGTTGTGAGTAGCAAGGGGCAACCACAGCGGTGATGACCACGGAAACGCCCAAGGACTCTTAGCGTGTCAGACACATATAATCTGCGGTCCCTACATCGACACATGTCCGCGACCAGCGACAGAGGGGGATTCTATGAAAATGCCAGCCACTCGTGAAAGCGAAAGTTCACAAAAAATCGTTAAACAAACATCGATCGAAGAATCCTAGATTGGAGCCAACGGACAATTTATCTTGGTAGTGGTTCAAATGGCTCTGAGCACTATGGGACTTAACATCTGAGGTCATCAGTCCCCTAGAACGTAGAACTACTTAAACATAACTAACCTAAGGACATCACACACATCCACGCCCGAGGCAGGATTCGAACCTGCAACCGTAGCGGCCACGCTGTTCCAGACTGAAGCGCCTAGAACCGCACGACCACCACGGCCAGCTATCTTGGTAGTATGTCGGGCTCATACGAAGTACTGTGTTTCGTTTTCTGGCTACAGATAATGTACGCTACATCATACGAAGGAAGGGAACGAAACACAACATGTCACTTGGACCTGTCTCTCCTTGAACAGCCTCTTAGTCAGTTTACTTAATGTTCGCAGCCTGTTCGTGGGCAATGCTTGCGGTTATTTTATTCAACAATAGCTCAGTCTTTGGCACACGTTTCTTGTCGGTATCTTGTTGTTGTTGTTGTTGTGGTCTTCACTCCTGAGACTGATTTGATGCAGCTCTCCATGCTACTATATCCTGTGCAAGCTGCTTCATCTCCCAGCACAAACTGCAACCTACACCCTTCTGAATCTGCTTGGTGTATTCATCTCTTGGTCTCCCTCTACGCTTTTTACCCTCCACGCTGCCCTCCAATACTAAATTGGTGATCCCTTGATGCCTCAGAACATGTCCTACCAACCGATCCCTTCTTCTAGACAAGTTGTGCCACGAACTTCTCTTCTCCCCAGTCCTATTCAACGCCTAATCATTTGTTATGTGATCTACCCATCTAATCTACAGCATTCTTCTGTAGCACCACATTTCGAAAGCTTGTATTCTTTTCTTGTCTGAACCATTCATCGTCCATGTTTCACTTCCATACATGGCTACACTCCATACAAATACTTTCAGAAACGACTTCCTAACACTTAAATCTATACTTGACGTTAACAAATTTCTCTTCTTTAGAAACGCTTTCCTTGCCATTGCCAGTCTACATTTTATATCCTCTCTACTTCGACAATCATCAGTTATTTTGCTCCCCAAATAGCAAAACGCCTTTACTACTTTAAGTGGCTCATTTCCTAATCTAATTCTCTCAGCATCACCCGACTTAATTCGACTACATTCCATTATCCTCGTTTTCATTTTGTTGATGTTCATCTTATATCCTCCCTTCAAGACACTATCCATTCCGTTCAACTGCTCTTCCAAGTCCTTTGCTGTCTCTTACAGAATTACAATATAATCGGCGAACCTCAAAGTTTTTATTTCTTCTCCATGGATTTTAATACCTACTCCGAATTTTTCTTTTGTTTCCTTCACTGCTTGCTCAATATACAGATTGAATAACATCGGGGAGAGGCTACAAACCTGTCTCACTCCCTTCCCAACCACTGCTTCCCTTTCATGCCCCTCAACTCAACTGCCATTGGGTTTCTATACAAATTGTAAATAGCCTTTCGCTCCCTATATTTTGTCTGTATCTAATGACACTAAAACTTCATGTTGGTTGCTGAAAAAAATCTCGTCGCACTTTTTGGAGAGCTTTTTATTTCCACATTCACAACATGTTTCGGGCCCAGTCCATCGTCTAGTAACCTTTCAGCAATAAAAATTTAGGATTAGAAATTCTTCCCATAATACAAATGCAAGATTCACTAACGAGCTAAAATAATAAAAAATCGAAGATGTCAAAATAGGTGAAAAGGTACATGCCATATGAAATTATGTAAGCTCAAGAGGCAGTTGTAAATGCCGTACATCGAAGAATACATACGGTATATCACGTGAAATAACCTTCCAATAGCACAGTCAGAAACCGAAATTCACTAATTTCCACTATATCTAGCTTTAGCCTCTCCAATCCCTTTTCAAATTTTCTATCCTATCTACCTGATTTAGGGATCTGACATTCAACCCTCCGATCCGTAGATAACCAAATTTGTTTCTCCTGATAATGACATCCTCCTGAGTACCCACCCGAGGATCCGAATGGGCTCGAGAATATTTTACCCTAGAGGGTATCATCATCTTTTAGCCATACAACTGTGCTACATGCCCTCAGGAAATATTACGGGTTTAGTTTCCCCTTGCTTTGAGCCGTTCGCTGTACCAGCACAGACAAGGCCGTTTTGGTTGATGTTACAAAGCCACATCGATCAAGCACCCAGACTGTTGCCCCTGTAACTACTGAAAAGGCTGCTGCTCCTCTTCAGGAACAACACGTTTGTATGGACTCTGAAAAGGCCCCGTCCGTTTCGCTTGCGGAGCGGCTGTTCTATCGCTAATACACGCAAGCCTCCCCACCAACAGCGAGGTCCATGGTTCATGGAAGGGGGGGGGGGGCAGTGGTAGTATCATACGGAAATTTAATATATGTTGTGTATCCAGATTACTGACAATGACAAAAATAATGCACATTATGACTTTTCGTAATCTGGATATACAACTTAAATTAAATTTTTCCGTATGATAGTGGTGGCTCGGCCACCTCACATTGTGTTAGCTCAAGGTGCCTTCTATCGACGATAACGATCGTTGACTACAGCTCTGGCTCTAATACATTTTGGTTTCTGAGTGTGCAAGTGGTGTTGTGTGCTGTCCTTAGGTTAGTTAGGTTTAAGTAGTTCTAAGCTCTAGGGGACTGATGACCATAGATGTTAAGTCCCATAGCGCTCAGAGCCATTTGAACCTTTTTTTTGTGCAAGTGGAAAGTTACTGCACCTGATGTACCACGTGCATCCCTTGATGTACAGCATTGACAACTGCCTCTTGAGCTTATATAATTGCATGTTTTATGTACCTTTCACCTATTTTCACATTTTCGATTTTTTATTACTTTTATACATTTGTGAAGTTTGCAGTTGTGTAATTGTGTGTACTTGCATTTGTGTTACGTGAAGAGTTGGTAATCCAAAATTTTAATTACTGACAGGTTACCACATTTTGTGAATGTGGAAGTTAAAAAACATGTCCCAAAATAGCTACATGATTTTTCACCAACCAACAAGCAGTTTTATAATTAATTTTGTTATACTTTTCATGGTTGCCTACCTCTGCCATATCATTCAGTCTGAAAAAAATTTGTATGTATTTTTCTCTAAAACTAAAGAAGCTTACATCTTTTAAGCATCAAGTTATAAGAGGGATGGGTTAAAACTAAAACTTGGCTTTTTAAACGAAGAACTTTTGGAATGTTTCGTTATATCGAGTGTAGGATACTCAATGGTATTCCAGAGAATGCTGTGACACTGTTCAGTCAGTGTCCGAAAGTCCCTATTATGCTACAAAATAATATAGGACATTTTGATGATCGTAAATCCAAGTCAAGGATAACGTTATGCAGGTGCTACTGCTAAATAATATTACATTTAATTTACTACGGAGGCTGCAGCGAACGACTATCAGCTTCCCAGAATGTGACTTGACACCCAAAGCAGAGGATCAGACTTTATCGGACTAACGATTGAACATAATATACTGTCGCATTCTGCCACTTAAATGTGTTTGTGATCTTAATCGACTCCTAATACGACATTGCTAAATAAAGAAGGAGTATATGTTTCACGTGAATCATCTTTGACAATGTGCTATGCAACATTTACAGCATGTAACTCTTCCGCATTAACTTATATTCTGGTTAGGAGACGATCTGTTTTTATTGTGCCCCGTGCAGAATCAAATTCAACATTGAATATTTACAAATGTTTTGCAATCGGTGATTAACATCGCATATAGTTATTATACAACTGGTGTTATCTGTGAAGGATAACATCTCCAGTCTTATCAATGAATACTGTATTTACAAATGGTAGTCTGGTTAGTAGATGATCAATAGCACCGTATCGTGACTTAGCAGTATAACGCGCCAACCCATTTGCAGTTCCGTTTGATAAACTGAGGCCATTCATACTCGTCTGCTGTACACTGCAAAAGGATACGCACGGGAGCGCGGAATATAAAATGAAATCTAGTTCTGCGCAAGAGTAGATTCGTCAGTGTAGTTAATGGCAAGACGAATGTCCTCGACGTGTGCTGAATTAGAGTGAAACATTACACTCATAATTCAGAAATTTGGCACTCTGTCGAGTATTTCATCCTAGTTTCCGTAACACATAATATTATTTCTCTATGTTTCATGTGTCATCCTATTCTGCACAAGATTTTGCTAACGCAGGACGACTCTTCCCTATATCTTGGCTCATTCTTTGCGACTTTAATTAAGGTTTGAAGCCCCACTAAAAGACTTGCTAAATGAGTACTAAGGCATACATTACCTGCTTTCCTCGTAATACCATTCATGAAGCAGCATTTGTAATCCGTGACCATCCTCATCCTATTCTGACATCTTACCCACTCCTTCTAAGACAGATACATTATTGTTCAGTCAAATATAAGGAAAGATTTTTCTGTGTATTTACAAAATTGTTTCTTTTGTGGAATAAATTAAGGACAGTTGCCAACGGTATCTGCTTACAATGTTAACGTTGATGAATTCACGCTGCCATGTCACAACACTGAAACAGAGCAAAAGCAAGAAACTCTTCAAGAAAAGTATCAGTAGATAGACTACGACTGCAAATACAATTGAAAAAGAAGACAATATAAGACACACAAAATTCTAAGGAACTAACCATTGGAAAATCGGAAGATTTTCTCACTTCAAAAACTTAGTCAAAGCCTTTCGGAAGTCTGGCTACAAAATAAAGACTGGATCCAAAATTCGTGGCCATAAAATGGAAACATATTTAAGGCTTGAAAGACATCTACAGCAAAAAATCACCTAAAATATTCCAAATTGAAACATTACGTTGGGTTGGTTTGTTTTGGGGAAGGAGACCAGAGAGCGAGGTCATCGGTCTCATCGGATTAGGGGAGGACGTGAAAGGAAGTCGGCCGTGCCCTTTGACAGGAACCATCCCGGCATTTACCTAGAGCGATTTAGGGAAATCACGGAAAACCTAAATCACGATGGCCGGACGCGGGATTGAACCGTCGTCCTCCCGAATGCGAGTCCAGTGTCTAACCACTGCGCGACCTCGCCTCTATCATCAAATCAGAATGTGTTTAAGACCCTGAAACATTCGTTTTAACCAGGAACAGGGATATTTAAGGAAGTAAAACGAGAGAACACGATGTAATCGGGGAAATTTTGAGTTGATATCGCATTGAGGACGGGACATACAAACTTAGAGCAAATAAAGAAATCGAAAATCATATCAAAATATAATTAATAAAATTTCCTCGGGCTTACCACTTGAAAATGACTGAGGAGAGCTGGGTCGAAAGCTAGTGGGACTTTAACCACCACAGCCGGCCGGAGTGGCCGAGTGGTTCTAGGCACTACAGTCTGGAACCACGCAAACGCTACGGTCGCAGGTTCGAATCCTGCCTCGGGGATGGATGTGTGTGATGCCTTTAGGTTAGTTAGCTTTACGTAGTTCTAAGTTCTAGGGGACTGATGACCTCTGAAGTTAAGTCCCATAGTGCTCAGAGCCATTTGAACCTTTAACCACCTGTCGCGGCTGGAAGCCCGCGAAATTTTTGTAAATTCATATCGCCGCGAAACCATGGATTCATACATACCGAAATATATTCGAATACGAAAAAAAATATGCTAAAACTTTATGCGCATACTAAAATAACTGAACCAGATACGTTAAGTCGACAGGTTGTGTAATTCTCCTATACACACAGGTAGGCTAGTATTGAAACTATAAAATTGATCGGTGTAGTTAAAAAAAGACGTAAATCAGGCAAGAACGACGCACCTTGATATATCAAACACAAAAATTTTCAGGCAGAAAATCCATGATTGGAAAGCTGGTCTCGAAGGAAAACCGAAGAGGACCCTACGTATTCGACATGACGAGTGGCAAACAGCCCATTATGGGGGAATGAAAGCAATATGAAACCAAGGAAAAGAAACAAAACGTTGAAAACTTTCCTTTCTGTACATCGTTGGCTCCATTACAGCCCAAACATGAATAATGATAATGCTGCATACAAGATCTGAGTGTCACTTAGCAACCAGTAACTGATATTCAGTACACAAAGCTGTTTATATAATGTTTGGAACACAGCGGTTTCCTTCCATAGTGAATTGTAAGTAACCAACAGCCCCACACCTCAGTATCTTACAATCAAGCCTATGGCCAACTAGGCTACTACTACCAAGACTTGCCCCATACGTTATGAACAACCCTACACGAGTAAGGGGTTCGCTATGCACCACGGGCCGTTATCAAGGAAATAGATGGCCGTGTCTGAGGTGAATAACAGGGACTATTAGATTAGGTGACTCTCTTTCCTGTCTGGATAGCAGTAGCTTTATGGGAGCCTGCTTCCACCTAGACTGCAGCCAGTGAATTGTAACCGACCGCACGGTCGCTGCGTTTATCTGTAAACTCCAGTTCTACAGCGAATTAAGTTGAGTATTTTATTATTTGTTCATGGTGACGCCGAGGCGTCCGTCTTTCCTTCTTCACCGTTCCTTTCAGCTTACATTCAGGCTCGATCTGAACTGTACTTTCCGCCCACCTTTGATGAGCCATTACTGGTCTCTGAAATCTGGTAATACCTGAAAGATGCCTTTCCTTGTACTGGGACTTTAATGAGAAACAGTGAGTTTCTTCTGCCGTTATGTCTTAGATGGTGTCCTGCTTCCGTGGGAGTCTTCCTCTGTAAATCATTTACTGTTGTATGATTCTTAAGATTTATGTAAAGAAGGTTTTAAAATTATTTACTGTTTGGGGTGGGCTTTGACTCCAGTAGACATTTTGTCTGTTTCGTAATGTTTCAAATTCTAGGGAAATTATGCATATTATCTGGAGTAAAAGCAGTTTACTATTGTTATCCAATTGTTAAATAAAATCTGTTGGAAATTACAAGCCAGCGTTTGTGTTTGATTGGTAATTATTGCCTCTTTATTGAGTTGAAGTATCCTTGAGCGTGTGTCCCTCGTGTCAGAGATTTTTACTGAAATTTAAATATACCATAAGATATACCATAAGATATAGGTGTATGGGAAAAGAAGCTGGTGTAATTACCGCTTTGGACAATTAACGTAAACCCACCGTGGTATAAATTAAAGGTATGTGCGAGACTGTTTGGGCAAGAAACAGTGCGAAGGACGACGATGAATTCAGAAGTTGAATCGTTCTATCGACCAACACTCACCTTCAGATGTAACCAAAAAGCTTAGCAAAATCGTTAAATTCTTAGTATGTAAGATCCCCAACCATGTTGTCATCATCAAAGGAAACATTAATACTATTACAGTCATCTGGGAAAATTGCAATTTTGTAAGTAACGGCCAAGATACTACGTCCTGCAAAATATTTGTTATGGCCCTCTCAGAAAAGTATCTAGAACAGTAAGTTCGTAAGCCCACTCACGAAGAACATGTGTTGAATCTAATAGAATCTAATAGATCTAGCTTCTCTGAGTGTATATGCACGCTGCTACTCGTATTAATGACTATGTAACAACTGCAAGAACATTGAGTTACCAAAGTACAAAGGAGAAGTAACGCTATTAGAAAGATTTATATGTCGACGTATGTTCAGTAAAGCAGATAAATTATATGAATGCTTGGTGTCTGCTCTTTCAGGAACAGACAGCTCATGGAATCCGTAATTGTGATACATATTACGTAAATTAAGGCCTTGGGCACAGAAAGAAAAGCAAAGAAAAGGAACTATTGAAGTCAGCTGCATCAGGACTTCGTGCGGAACCAGCGACGATGATGGAGATGTGTAGTGGACCGCGATGAGGACGCGGGATCTGCTTAATAGTTAGTTGCATCAACCACCATCGAGGTGACCGGTAATCTCCTGCTTAATAGGCAGTTGCATAAACCACCATCGAAGTAACTCAATTATCCTAACGCTTGGTGTCCGTTCATGTAATTGAGTCACGTCTATGGGCAACGAATCCACCACCTTCAATGCGGGAGTCTCGAAGTAGAGAGCATTGAGGACGTGGACGGAGAATGCGGATAGGTGGCGTTAGATGGGAGTGTGGGTCGACCGGGAGACGTGCCGAGGTAGTCCATGCAGACTGCGATGAACAGTGTGTCCGGGTGGTGCAGTGGTTAACGCAACTGCTTAGCAAGCAAGAGATCCCAGAGTATAATCCCGGTCCAGCACACAGTTCCACTCGTCACCGCTGATTCCGCATGACGTCTCAATGCAGCTGACATCTACAGTCTCTTACCTTTTCGTTCATTTCTCCATCCTCCACTTTCACTGTGCATAAAAAAGAATTAGACAAAGACGTAGTAGTGCGATGTAGCAATGACGAACTGTAAATCTTTAGCTCTGAAAAGAAACATGTAGAAGAGCAGTGTAACTACTTTAGTTTGATCGTCTGCTTAAAACTTCGGCGTTACTCTGTACAACAATAATGCAGTTTATGTACGATCTTATATTTCCGCTTATTGTGACAGTTCTAGGAATTACTTATCTCGTGTTCTGCAGTACTGACAACGAGTGTGTATCCAATCATGTTAAAGTATGCTCGCCTTCTTTACATACCCCTCTAGCCCATTTATTTATCTATTTATTAAACATAGGAAGATTAGTATCATGAGACCAGTGTCTTACATCCAACCAGGCATTCTGTATTTTTCATTTGAATTTATTACGATAAGCATATTGAATGAACTACTTTAGAGTAATATTAACCTCTTCAGGATGAGCCGAAGATGAAATGAAGACTTGTTATACTTCATTCTCATCTGTGCTCCACAGGACATTGGCTCTGACCATGACACCTGTCAGACAATTTTTGTATCTTTAATCGTACATTTGGGAGATACACAATGAAGTTCACTTATTTGATTTTGATTAATACTAGAAGTACCAATTACCCACGATGGTTTTTCGAGGGCCGTGGCCCCCTCCACAATCATCGCTGGACCAAACGCTCCAGTGACTTTCCATCATTTATGAAGTTGTGCAACACACCAAAATTTCATCCACGTAGCTCACCTGTAAATATGAGAAGTTCACCTGCTGTCTGCAGGACTGTTAACAGTTCTCTTATACGACAGAAGATACTTCTAACAGTTCTGTTATGCGACAGCAGATGTCAGGCGCGTCATCCTTACGGAACGCCACAACTGACAACTTCTTCATCTCCATGAAACTGGCAGACGAGCTGAAACCAAAAGGCGCTCCTCGGAGATCAATCAAGGAGGTCCTTCCTGCAGCTCGAAGTGGAGACGACACTTTGTAAGCAACGTACTTACAAGTCAGGCGACAATCTTCTCACAGTTTACCAATGGATAAAGAAAGAAATACCCGTATCCGGAGTAACATGCATGCTGGATGTGGTGTCACCGCCAGACACCACATTTGCTAGGTGGTAGCCTTCAAATCGGCCGCGGTCCGTTAGTATACGCCGGACCCGCGTGTCGCCATTGTCAGTGATAGCAGACCGAGCGCCACCACACAGCAGGCCTAGAGAGACGTACTGGCGCTCGCCCCAGTTGTACAGCCGACTTTGCAAGGAACGGTTCACGGACAAATACGCTCTCATTTGCCGAGACGATAGTTAGCATAGCCTTCAGCTACATTTGCTACGACCTAACAAGGCGCCGTATTCAATTGATATTGAGATTCTAATAATGTATCATCAAGAGCGATGTTCCACAAATGTGGATTAAAGTTAAGTATTCCAGAAGCTACGTACTTTTCTTTATAGCATTCATTACGTATCCTTTTTCAGACCTCACGCCAGCCTGCGTGAGTTTGAGCGCGTGCCTTTCGGCTTCCTCTCCTTGTGTCTTGGCTGTCTTGCCTAGACACAACACTGGATGCCTGATGTATAAGAATACTGAGAAGAAATTTCCAGAAGCTGTGAGGTTTTATAGTGGAACTAAGGTTGAAGTCGATGTAGTTGACCAATTGGATGGACTCAACTGTGTCCGAGCTGGCACCCACCGATGGCCTGTGCGTCTCTTTTACAATATCCTTGACCTTGTCATGGTCAGTGCTCACACAATTTTTAAGTTACTTACCTCTAAGAAGATTTCAGGTCGGGGCTTTATCCTCAGAGTACCAGATGAGCTTGCTGCCTCTTTCAGACTGCAGAGAGAAGTTAATCTCTCCTTTCAGACACTCGATACCGGCACTGGCCAATATGGAAGTTGAAGGTCTTGTCAAATTCAGATGTCCTGCCAACAACAAAACAAAAAGAGGAATATATCAAGCATATGCTCCAAGTGCAACAAGTATGTGTGCGAAACTTGCCGAGAAAAAACTCGTGCCGAATGTCAGAATCCAAGCTTAGGCAATTCTGTCACGTCCTTGTTCTGAAACATTTCCAAATATTTATCATTACAGACTGAAGTTATTTGTTCTTATGTTTTAGTACCTTGACTGCAATACTCAAAAAAACGCGCAGAGCATTTTGGTCACCTGCTGCATTTTAGAATATTTCACAAATATTTGGTACTTACCTTATTTTTCTATAAAAGTAAAAATACTATTAATAAACAATGTTTTCATTCTGTTACAATCTTTCTACAAGGATAGCTGTTATAACTTCGTCTTACTTACTTTTTTCAACAACGATTGTTGAAAGATTAAGGAATTGCTTCTGTAAAATTTAAAATGAAAAAAAAAATTTACTTCTGAAAATTTACGTTTGACAATGTACCCTTCATTTTAGAGACGTATTGTCAACGTGAAGACACTCAAAACACCACCCAAATAAGAATAAAACGGTAGTTTTTTTACTGTGGCTCAAAAATGACCCACATCATACTACTAGGGGTACGGCGAAGTCCGGTATTTCTACTGTTAATGAGCAGTCGTATATTCCGATCAGTAATCTTAAACCATCGAGACTGGGCCAGCACAGCATCCCAGTAAACGGAGATGTAACAGCCGAGCCAATAGCCTGGCTGACACTTTTGTTTTGGTTGTGGGCTCTTTGGCGATCGCGCCCTGTTTTGTCAGCCCGCGCACGTCGTTTACCTGCATGAATAAAACATGCCGTGGCGGCCGGCTGCGAGGCCTACAGAAACCCACCGGGCACAGTCGGGTACCTCGGGCGCACTTCAGCACGAACTCCTGTCTGTCTCCTATTGAAATTGGCCGCTTGGACCGTGTTAGAAGAGCTAACGGAACACAAGTTGTAGAAGCACCACCAATACATACTAAACTGGAATCGTTTGAGTATAAACTGTAGAGATTGTAACGATAGTACAAGTGGTATTGACGGTGGAACCACATTAATATACGACTAAATATTACAAAACTTATTCTAAAAATACTCAACATCTAAATTTTCGTAGTAAATAAGTGATGTACTAATATGACATTTTTATTGTTTGAATAGCGCGAAGATATTTCTGGCAGAATATAAATGCATTTTAAGTAAAGGAGATCACTCATCGAATAACAGAAGTATTTGTTTTGTAAATAAAAACCGCCTTTTCTTACTGAGCTATATTTTATTTGTCCCAGATGCGTTTCTCCTATTTCACTTTAAGACATCATCAGCGGGATAGTTCGTCGCGTAACTGGTTGGAATCTAAGTTTACTCTCATCTGTTCACATGCTTGTGGTCGCACTGCAGATATGTATATGAAACATAAGAGTATTTTTATACTGCAAACTTTTTTTTCCCACTTTTCACGCAATAACTCGAATAACAGAGGTAAACAGGGGCACATAAAAGACAAAGGAAATTGGGTAGGTTTCGCAATAAATACATTGTTGGACCAGAGTACACACACACACACACACACACAGACACACACACACACACACACACACACACACACACACACACATACATACAGTTGTGTGCCCATACATTGTGCTGGTTAGAAAAACAATTGTAGAATATGCACAGCAAAGACATTAATGTAACACAATTAAAATGTGACGTCGCACATTGGTATCGTCACCAACTCGCAGCCGTCTTGTTTACTTGGTATCCTGACGCTCAGTCACAGCTAGATGAGCGTCAGATGGCGACCGACAAGCGTGGACCGCTGGTATTGCTGTAGTTGTTTTCTATCCACTTTGCCTTCGGCAGCTAACTGCCATTCAGCCAGCCAAACTGGCTCGCGAACCTCTTGTGGACACCTGTTCTGGATTCTGAGAATTCTAACACTGGACTCTCAGTTTATATTTTCTTTAATGACGTTGTTAAGGGAGCTTATTCCCAAGAGTTAAAAGCTTTCACTCAGTTGTAATTAGGCAAATGATGAAATGTGCCTTACTGACTCTTGTCCAGGAAGGCGTGCAGTATTCTGCGGCATCCATATTCAGTATGCTGCCCCAAGAACCAAAATATCTTCGCAATAATCCAATTACTTTCAGTGATAAACTGAAGAATTTCCTTGCGGTTCAAACATTCGCTTCTGTTGGGGAAGTAAATATCTGTGTTACAGTGTTCATTATGGTTAGTACACACGTACCAGCTTCTTATCTGCATACTATTCCTGCAGATTTTATTTTAACTATTATTAACATTTCTCAACTTAACGTCGTGTAGTGACTCGTTCCAAGAGCATGGTGATTAGATCCTTAATTTAGTGTTATGGAGCTTGATGCGTGAGAAAAAATTTGAAAAGAAAGATGAACTTATGTATAGTACAACACATAAATTGATGGTGTAATACTAGAGCAGACAGTCTTTAGAAGCCTGCTGTTGATTCACTTGCTTGTAGGATATTCTACAACATGTTTAGGTAATTTGAAAGAAAATGATAACACTATAACAATATTGGCGACTGACGATGGTGTTGTGGCAGATATATAAATAACGATGCAAGTTCATGTGTTACAAAATTGCTAACATTGTGTGTAAAGTTACTCACGGTAGTTTAACACAGTTAGTTGTTGTAGCATCACAAATGTTAGAACCGAAACGAAAAGAATGGGAACAACGGTGAAATGGTACTGATTAGCAAAGGCATAGACAGGGAAGTAGCAAGGGCTGGGTATCCTCAAAAGAAATATTTTGTTGAACATCCCTGAGACGTTTTGTTTCTTCTCTACCTTTTTCAAAGGAAATTTGCTACAATAATAACGATATTTTTAATCCGTATTTCCTTCAAGGGCTTTTGATTTAGAAGACGACTATTTTGTTATCCACAGAAAACGAGTTCTTCGATAACGGTTGTTATCGAAGGGTTTCATCCCTCAGTCTAAATCCCAATTTAAGGGTGAGAAACACGCCTTTCAGTCTCTCCTGCTTCCATATTCGTCATAAGGTAGTGCCCGAGTTCTATGCGTTTTATCCTCTTGAGTGTGGGAGTAGAATTTGCCGGTAGCGCTGCTAAGAAAGTCTCCATGCTCTTTGGCATCAGCTGAGAACCTTCACTCCATACCAGCCTTCAGTTTCCAGTTCAGCAGTTCCTCTGATAATGTTTAGAAGTTTCTTGATAATCGAACTGGAGTAGTGATTTTATTGACTGTTTAAATAAGATCTCAATTTCTTGCTATATGCCATATGTGGCTAGTGGACATTGCAATGTCATCGGTGAATATCGGTTGCCTACCGTGCTCTAGTTAAGCTGCACACCTGGTAATAGACGCAAGAGTTGGAGTGGTTTGCGTTGGAAGAAATCGGTTGACTAGTCCCATGGTAGGTCTGTAAATATTGCTGCAGATTAGGAAAACCGATTCATCGTGTGTATATACACCTCTGACAGTTACACACTACTTAGTTTCTGTTTAGCTGTGATGTGGCTCATCTGACCATGATTCTGATCGTGGCCAATAAGATATGTTAGTGTCGAAAGTGGGATTCTGTGGTGCAGTTCCACAAGCTCCTGACCAACGCTATTGTAGCGTAAGAGCCTGACATACTACGTGGCTGGGGCGCCAGGCCCTGGTAAGCACGTTCTCGCCAAAATGTGTTGTTAACCATTGCATTTCTATGTGTTGACAAGTGCTTTCCATTACAGAATAGACAACACGGTCCGTTCTGTGACGTACACTGATCGTAGATGCACTGGCCAGAACACAGAGCATTCGGGCTGACCACATTGTGAACTTATGTAACTGGATTGAGAACAGCTGAAGCTCTGTTGTTAGGGGACAACGTGAGGATATACTCCGCACTGGGCTCCATGTAAACACACTGCAACTTGAACGTTAAAGTTGTAGGGTACCACATATTTGAAGATAAGAGCGCATTTTATTTCCAGTTTTGCTATTTCAGATACGTGAAGCTAAGTATCAGTGCTTCAGTACGTTCTGAATAAGAAGTGAGTGGTAGGTTTCTGGCTAGCAGAGGCGATTGGCCATCTGTAGCTTTCAGAGCCTGTGGAATGAGCTGCTGATGCAGAAATTGCTAGTAACATCATCAAAGGAAATAAGGATTGTAAGGAAGTACATTTATTCTGGCGCGAATCAAGTATTTGTCGTTAATAAGGATTCTCTAACCAATATTGCCTCTGTTAACTTCTTAGGCCGTGGGCACGATGCTATAAAGATTGTTTTCGATCGAAGTTTCTGCGAGAGTGACTTGTGTTTGTATAACTCATTTAGTGAGGAAGACCTTATTGCTGTAGTATTCGTCAAGCTAACAGTGAGTGTTCAGGAAAAATAATAGGGATATCAAAACAAGGAAATGGAAGATATTTTGCTAGCTTTCGACCAGTTCGATCCAATTTCCGGGGGGGGGGGGGGGGGGGGCACATCCAGTAATGGCTTGAAAATAGTTAACTGGAAACCAAGAGAAAGTAGCAATTGGAGGTAACAAAACAGGAACCATAATAAGCAAGAGGGAACATAACAGATATTAGAACGGGAGAGTTGACGAGAGGCATGACAATAGGTTCAATAGATCTGGAAGTGAAGGAGGTAATAATAATGACAGTAACAGGCGATATCAAGAACTAAGAGAGACGTAATGATGAAGGGCAGAAAGATATCAAGGAAGGGGACACCAAGAAAGGGAAAACTAGAAAAGACTTTGTGTGAGGTCCGAACACAAGTCCAGATAAGTGACAGAACATTGTTATGGAAAGGTTGATAAGCGAAATTCCTAGGGACATTAGGAAACTTCTTTTTAAAGAACATGGACTAGGTAGTAAAGAGGAATACCAACCAATTGTAGATGAGGAGAGTAATGGAATAAAGACAATTGTAGATATTGATACAGGTAGTGATTTGTGTGCTGTAGCGCAGGGGCTCTTTGGCCAAATAATA